>NC_057717.1:67935600-67957156 GCF_004010195.1 Chiloscyllium plagiosum | reverse complement strand
TCTGCAGCCAATCGGTGACATCCCTGACCTGAGCGCCTTGGAGGCAACATACCATCTTGGAGTCCTGTTTTCGGCCACAGAACATCCTATCTATTCCCCTTACAATCGAATCCCCTATGACCATGGCCGTATGAGTCTTTTTCCTGCCCTTCACCCGACACGGTGCCATGATCCTGGCAACTGCTGCCCTCTCCTGGTGAACCATCTTCCCCAACAATATCCAAAACGGTATACCTGTTTTGGAGGGAGATGACTGCAATGGACACCTGCACTGCCTTCCTATTCCTTTTATGCCTTTGGTCACCCATTCACTATCTACCTCAGCAATCCTAACCTGCAGTGTGACCAGTTCACGAAACGTGCTGTCCACGACCTCCTCAGTATCGCGCACGCTCCACTGTGAGTCCATCCGCAGCTCCAGAGCCGTCATGCGGTCAAACGAGAGCTGCAACTGGACACACGTCTTGCAGGTGAAAGAGTCAGGAATGTCAGACACATTCCTAAGCTCCCACTTCAATCAAGAGGCACGTGCTGCGGTCTGAGGTACCCTGCTATGGTAAGCATAGCTTTATATTAACTAACTACACCCAAACAACGCATTTAAATATATGAAAAAGAAATATAAAGAAAAAAATAAAAACCTTACCTTACTAAGTCGGTTAGAGGAGGGGTGCGGGAGGGTGATGCTACACGTGTAGTATCTCAGATTTAGCCACTGCCCAAATATAAATTAAGCGCTTAGGTTGCCGGCAGCCCTCGCTTCACTCCTCCTTCTCTCCTCACCGCTCTGTCTAACTGTTCAGACGTGTGTTTTTTTTCTCATTCTTTAATTCGCCAAGCAGAAGAGTTACTAACTCATCAAGAAGAATCTTCCATTTCAACTGTGAGACCAAATTAAGAATGAATATGGGTGGTTTATGATTCGTAATGCTTTAATACTTGGAGATATGTATGCGGATTTGAATGTAACCTGTGCCCAGCACATTACATCAATTTTTAACAGATGCCCTTTCCGGGTTGCTGGCCCTTGGGGCACGTCATACAGAAATAGGCGGAGACTGTAACCGACTTAATAACCCCGAAGTGGGCAGGATGCCTCGGAGTCTTGCGGGCACGTCCCCTCAATCCAGGCAGTTGGTGTACCTGAACAGGGAGCTGGGCATGTTGGGCGTGTGGAGTTGTCCCCACCCTGAGGAGAGGGGCTTCACCTTTTTCTCTCAGCCACGGAAGTGCTTTTAGAGGATTGGCATTTTTTTGCCCTGTGGACCTTTTTGAATTTGGTGCTGTCCTGCAGAATTTGGATGATAGTCATTTCTAATCATGCAGCAGTGTACATGGAGGTAAAGGTCGGTGGCGATGGGACAAGCTCACGGCACTGGCACATGGCTCCTTTCTTCCTGAAGGATATCAAATTTATTGAATATTTTTCAGCGAAATTTAAACATTTTTGGGATATTAATTTGGGTACGGCCTGTCATACGTCGGTGGTCTCAGAGACTGCCAAGGTCTATGCGAGGAGTTTGATTATTTCTTACTCGGTGACCCAGAAGTGGCACAAAGCAGAGCAGCTGCATGTGCTCGAGGCTTGCCTGAAGGCAGATGAAACAGCATGCCTTGCCAAACCGTCTGTAACCAAGTCGCAGCAGATTACAGCCCTCAGAGCTAGTTTTAATGCTGGGCTCACCCAGACATCAATTAGGGAAGTCTCCCTTGCGAAACAGAGATTATTTGAGTATGGTGATAAATGGGATAGATATCTATATACCTGGCCAGAAGGAATAATGTCCCCTAATCTGTCACATCCATGAGAGAGAGTGCTGCGACTCTTGTGATGCCAATAATTACTTTCGAATGTAACCAATTAATTTGAATAATGTCTAGGATACCAGAAACCACTGGAAGCTAAACTTTATGTTTTTAACATCTGGAAACCAATCAAACAATGAGAATTGAATATATCATGGGGAATATATAAACCTGGTATTTTGAAAATTAATGGGAAAGCCAACTGGACAGCTAACATTTTGGTCTCAAATTAGATAAAAAAAATCTTTCCAATATACCTGATTTACTTTTTAAAAAACAGAAAGAAGGTGACCCAGGGAGATCAGCAGCTGGAAGACTGAAGACACAGACTGTGCCATGTTGAGACTAAGTTAATGCAAAGTTCAATAAGTGGGTTAGTGGAACAGCATATTTTTGGAGTTGTAGTCAGATCGTAAGTAGTTAAGAAAAGGTTGTCTTGTACATGTGAATAGTTGTTGTTTGATGTTCACTATTCGTGTTCATAAAATATAGTTATTTTTCTTTGAATGGTGGAATTTGGGAGTTCTCTGTCACGCATGTTTTAATAGATTACTAGGCGAGGTAAGTTTTTGATGTTTGGTGTTTATTAACAGAGGGGTTCGACGTCGATGTCATAACAGTTTAAGGGCTTGTCATTCAGGATTGGGACAGAAGTGAATAGATGAGGGGTACAAAAGATCTCAGCAACTTCCAACTCTTGACAATAATTGTCAGAGATCTTAAAATAAAACTTAGGTCGGAAAATATGTTTAGTTTTGGTTACATGTGGATAATTAAATGAAAAGTGAGAGAAATGGGACTTAACATTGCTAAAGAGGTTCTGGGGTTTGGAAATGGTTCCAAATTTGCGAAGAAAGTTTAGAAAGACAGAGGAAGGGCATACATTTAGAATTAGCAAATAGGTTAGAATTGGGTTTAAATAGGAACAAAAGGGAAGCTGAAATTACAGTGGAGTTGGTCAAGCACTTTGGTGTACCGGAGAAACTGACAGTGAGTGCAGTTGAGTTCGAAAAAAAAGGATTTCAAGTGCAGTAACTGGAGTTAGAAGATTAAAAAGTGAGACAAAAAGAAAGAGATACGAAAGAGAAAGCGAGGTATAAGTGAAAGAGAGAGAGGAAAAAGAAAGAGAGAATTTGAACTTGAGGAGTTGCGAATTAGTCAGCAAAGTCAAGTTAACAGGATAGAGATTAAAATAGAAGGTTAGGCTACACTTAAATATGTGAACACATTTCCATATTTTGATAAGAAAAATGTGGCTGCCTTTTTTATTTCATTTGAAACATTGGATAGACAGATGGAGTGGTCAGAGAACTTGTTGGTAATGCTAATTCAGACTAAGCTGGTAAGCAGAGATAGTGAGGGAGGTGCAGCGCTGTCAGATGAGGGGTCAAGAGGTTATGCAGATGTCAAACAGGCTATTTTGAATGCTTACGAATTGGTGCCAGCAGTATATAGAGTGCGATTCAGAAACATAATGATGGAACCAGGTCAGACTTATACTGAGTTTGAAAGAGTTAAACATAGTAATTTTGATAGAGCTTAAAAATAGATAAGACAGATCATTTTGCTGGAGAAATTTAAAGACTCACTTCCAGAGATGATCAGAGTTCATGCGAATGAACAGCAAGTTCGAGAAGTGAGAAGCACGGCAGAGATGGCACGTCAATATGCATTGGTTCATGAGCTGCAATTTAGCTTCTGGTTGGATCTTCCTCCAGTGAGGGATAGAAATTGGGAGAAGGGGAGATCCTATTCTACAAAACAAAAATCGAGAGCACACTGGGAATGGTTTATTTAGGTTAATAAATAAGCCCAAGAGTGTCGAAAGGAGGTGAAATGACTCAGGTGTATTCACAATACCGGAGTGTAACACATAGAATTACAGTGCAGGTGGTTTAAGAAGGGCACTAGGAAAGCTGTCTTCACTGCCATAAGTGGGTTAGACAAAGTTAAAATGCAAGTCGTTGAAGAAAGGCACTGTGGTTAAAAAAAAAGTGTTGAAAGAGGCTAAGCTAGTGGCATTAGTGGAAGTAGTAAAGGATCCCCAACAAAAGTTGAAGAGCTGCAGGAGAGTGCTCAGCTTAGGCAGGGGACGGGTATGGAGTTAGTCCCTGATCTCTCTAAAGAATTCACCTCTGTGGGGAAAGTTTACTCATAAAGAACAGGGGGAGAAGGATAACAAGGTATAATTTTGCGAGATACGGGATCTGCTCAGTCTCTATTATTTAAAACGTGTGGCCCTAGAAAAGCACAACAGGTGAGGCAGCATCTGAACATCGACATATCAGGCACAAGCCCTTCGTATGGAAAGTGGCGGGGAGGGGGGGTGGTGAAAGCGGGGGTGTAAAAGATAAATAGGAGGGTAGAAGTGGGGCTGAGGGGAAGTTCAGTGGGAAGGCGATCGGAAAATGAAGGTGTGGATGATCGTGATAGGTCAGAGAGGAGGGTGCAGTGGACATGCGGGAAGGAAGGTGGACTGTCAGGAGAGTTGAAGAAGGCGATGCTGAGTTGAAAGTTTGGATCTGGGATGAGATTGGGAGAGGGGAGAATTGGAAATTGGTGAAGTCGACGTTGATGCCGTGTAGTTGGAGGGTCCCAGCTGTCCTACTACCATCCACTTCACCCTGTCCTCTGACCTCTCACCATCGCCCCCACCTGCATCTACCTATCGCCTTCCAAGTTACCTTCTGCCCAGCTCCTCCCCCACCCACCTACGTATCTCTCAGAACTCTTTACCCCATCCCCCAGTTGCCTTATGAAGTGGTTATGCCTGAAACGTCGATTCTCCTGCTCCTTAGTTGCTGCCTGACCTGTTGTGCTTTTCTAGCGTCACACCTTTCAACTGTGATCTCAAGAGTCTGTATTCCTCACATTCTCTCAGCCTCTAAAAGTAAATGATGAAAGTATTTGCACTTTTTCTGACATGCTACCTGAGAGAGCGACAATTTCTGGAATGGGGGCAGAAATTTAGTGTTCCTCTGTGTAAGATCGGGTTGGAGATCCAAATCAAGATTGCGGACTTAAAAGTAGGAGTGGGTAACAGACCGTCCGTTTCAGAAATACCGTTTTATTCTTGAGAACAATTTAGCAGGATCCAAGGTGTGAGTGACACCTTTTGTGGTGGAAAAGTCAAAGGAAGACCAGGGAATTGATGAGTTAAAAGACAAATACCCAGGAAATTTTCCAGACTGTGTAATAACAAGATCTCACTGTCATAGGTTACAGCAAGAAGCAAAATATAAAGAGAAAGACAAAGGAGCGGAAGTTGCATTAGCTGTCCCGCTGTTCATACAATAGTGCAGGAAAAACCTGGCCAGGCAGAGGGTCAGGCAGAGGTGTTTAGTCCTGAAAGGCTAAAAGCCTTACAACAGATATATACATAAATTGATGTATACTCAGAAAAGGAATCAGAATATATTGTCGTGTGTTAGCAACTTAAAGATAGAGTCCTAAATGAAAATGGAGACAGCAGGTTATTGCACAGGAGAAATGGGCCAAAGTTGACCAGATTGTGTTGGCGGTTTCATACAGACAGGAAGTGTTACAGGGATCACATGAACTACCTGCAGTGGGTCACCTGGAAGATTCAGGCTAATATACGAAAACATTTCTACAGGCCTGGAATGCACGAGGACGTTTTTATTCTTTGCTGTATGTGTCATACATGCCGAATCGTAGGTACGCCACAGGCAGGGCGAAAAACCATAGTCTTTGTTGCCAATTCTTGCATTCGAGGGACCTTTCAGGTTGGTTATGATTATTTGCATACGCCCTCTTTCTAAACTAAAAGCGAAAATAAATATTTCCTAAACATAATGCATGTATCTGCCAGAATACTAGAGGCAATTCCATTGCAGATTATTGAGCAAAAAGGGTGGTGGAGGCGTCGTATCTTTCCTTACTCAGTAGAGGCTACCCAGAGAGTTCCCATCAGTCCAAGGGAGTCATTTTACCATTCGGCTGTTTAGTTAAACCATGGATAGCTTAGGTATACAGCACTTCAAATCAAGTGTGTCCCATCCTGAATCGCATGGAGACTTGGAAAGTTGGCATCAGACGCTGAAGACCATGATAACAGCATACTGTCAGCGTGGGCCAAATGACTGGGGTAAAGGTGTCCCCTTAAATTGTTTGCCATTAGAGATGCCCCGATCTACTCAATTTACTCCATTTGAGTTAGTATTCGGACATGACCTGTGAGGTCTTTGGAATTAATTCAAGAGAAATTAACAGGACCGAAGACGGAGATTTCACACTTGGAATATGTATCTGAGGTGAGAGAGAGATCAGAATATGTGAGTAAGTTAAACAGCACATGAAGAGGGTAGAGCACAGAATGAAGTAAGTGGCAGGTACAAAGTATGAAATTTGATGGGTTTTTTTTTCGTGGGATTGCCACCAGTCGTGGGAAATCCCATCAAATCCAGGTTTAGTGTCCCCTTCCAAGTGGAGAAGAAGTACAGTCAGGTAAACTGTCTGGTAAAGATGCTGGATATAAAAAAAAAGATAGCAGGTATGTCATGTGAATACGTTGTAATCTTACTAATATAGAATTGAGGAACTGGGAGAACAGCTGTTAGTTGCTTGCCCTGCAGAGTGAGGGATCATATAAGGATGTCATGGAGTTTGATGTGACGCACAATCCTTTAATTAACAAGGAAGTGCTTGAGGAGTGGGAGAGGATAGTGAGCTGTCTGTTGCAAGAGCAATGAACCCAGTTGATTTTCATTGCAGCAGTATAAGGACATTTGCAGAACCATTATGGGAGGACTTACGCTTTTGTATATGGATTGGAAGTGGAGAATGCTAGATAAACAACACTCCAGCAGGCGACAGGCAACTGTATCAGAGAAAGTGAAATAAGTTTCTGCGTTTGTCATCTTAAAGGGCCACATCAATTCAAAGTGATGGTCTGTGGAATGAATAATGCACCAGCCACATTACAAAGAGTCATGAATAGAGTTGTGCTCAGATTAACAAATTATGCAGTTTATCTGTTAGATGTGGTGATCTTTAGCAAGTCATGGAAAGATCGCATGTTTAAGTTGGCAGCGCTCCTTGAACGATTGCAAGAAGGAAAACTGAAAATCAACGTAAAGAAAGCAAAATTTGCGAAGGCAGAGGTGACGTTAGTGGGGCATTACATTGGACATAGAAGGTTGACCCCATGGAACACAAAGACGAAGGGCTTTGAGGAATTTCCACGACCATTCCCGATGAAAGAGGAGCTTCGATTTTCGGGACTGAGTGGATTCCATTGGAAGTTTGTTCAAAACTTTAGCAGTGTTGTCGAACTGCTCATGGGTTTACTAAAAAAGACAGAAAATGTTGTTGTATTGAAAAATTCCAGCAGGCATTTGAGAATTCAAAAGCAGCATTAATACCGCACCAGTTTTAGCTACACCAAATATTTTGAAACCTTTCTAAATTGCGATTGTTGTTAGCGATATCGGGGTTAGAGAGGTATTGATAATGGAAGGGACATGATAATGGAATGGAATGGCCAATTGGCTACCTGTCAAAAAGAAACCGAACACACACCGGAAAGAAAACGCTCTACTATTGAAAGAAGGTTATTGAGTTTGGTACTGGCCTGATAATACTTGAGTGTTTATGTAACAAACGGGTTGACGGAGATGAATTTATAAAACTACAATCCTCTTGTATTTTTTGAAATATTTAAAGACTAAAATATGTAAATATTTCATTGGAGTCTGACGTTATCGACTTTTAACTGCCAAATTATACATGTTGTGGGCCGTATAATTGCGATAGCAGATGTTTTATCGCAGATTTAAAGGAAAAAGTGCAGATTACATTTGAATATTGCAATGTTACATACGTGAGCAGAATTAATATAAAATGTATAAGTTAGATTAATTACTTTTGCATTTCGTAGTTTTGGGATTCAGAAATACAGGAAAAGAAATGAAGCCATCTTTTTATTCTGATGTTTCATTTCATTTTCCTGAAAAAGGCGGGGGTGTGGGGCGTTATGCAGCTGACAGCATGTCTGGTCACTTTCAGACAGAACTGATTTTGCTGAATATAATGTACAGCCAGAACTGCCAGCTAATGTTAAGGTTTTTCCAAATGTAACAATTGCCTGGTAAATGGATACCTGAGTTTTGGTTGCTGTTTTGATAAGAATTAATTTAAATAATGCTCTGGATACCAGAAGACAATGGAATTTGAATATCATTGTTCTGACCTGTGGAAATAATCAATTATGAGAATTTGATGTGTCGTGAGGAGTATATGCACCTGGCACTTTGAAATCTAGATGGAGAGTAACTGCCATTGAACTGCCACTGATGAAGGGCTTATGCCCGAAACGTCGATTCTCCTGTTCCTTGGATGCTGACTGACCTGCTATGCTTTACCAGCAACAGATTTTCAGCACTGCCATTGAACAGCAGAACAACTGCTGTAGAGCCGGAGAGGTAACTAGCCACCTAAAACACTCTCTAAGATACATTTTCATGTAAAACCTAGTTGCAGTTAATAACAAAGGAAGATGACCCATGGATACCAGCAGCTGGAAGAGTGAAGACAGCGGAGGAGGCAGAGACTGTGTGGTCTTGAGATTAATTGACTGTAATGTTTCAGACGTGGGTTACTGGAACAGCGTTTTTTTTCGAGCTGGAGTCAGATAGACATCAGTTCGGAAAAGGGGATCTTGTATTTGTGAATAGTTGTTGTTGATGATGACGATTAAAGTTAAGCAATTTAATTGTTATTTTTATTTAAATAGTTGTATGTCGGAGTTTTGTCAATCATATGTTAACAAATTACGCGGCAAATTGAACTTTTCTGGGTGTTTGCTTCAATTAACAGAGGCGTTCGACCTCCACGTCGTAAATGTCGATCCACACTAACCCATTTCCTTGCACTTGGTCCATATTCTTCAAGTTATTTCCTATCCATATATTTGTCCGAATGCCTTTTAAATGTTGTTAATTTCACCCCCACCCCACCCCCCATCAAATTTGTCCGCTGGCAGCTCTTTGCATCTGCGTACCAGCCCCTGTGTAAAAACATTGCCCCTCAGGTTCCCTTTTCTCCTTCCATCTAACGTCTCGTGCTTGATTCTCCAAACCTTGGAAAAAGACGGAGAGCATTCACCATATCCATGCCGCTCATTATCTTATATACCTCTATAATTTCCCCATTCAGTCTCCTCTGCTCTAAAGAAGATGCCTGATAATATCCCAACTCTCCCTTTCATGCAGACCATTGCGTTGTGGCAACATCCTTGTAAATTTCTTGTGCATTCTTTCTAGTTTAATAACGTCCTTCCTAAAACAAAGTGACAAAAACTGAACACAATACTTCAAGTGTGGCTTCATCAAAGCCTTGTATATCTGGAACATAACTTCCCAATTTCTATACTCAGTGCCCTGACTGATGAAGGCCAGTGTGCCAAAAGTCTTCTGTCTACCGGAGGAAACATCAAAGAAGCGCCTCGCAGGAGGCTCCCAAGCACTGATGATGTCGCCTAGCCAGGGGACGAAACGTTTGCAACAAAAACTTCCAGCTCGGCGAACAGAAACACAACAACGAGCACCCGAGCTACAAATCTTCGCACAAACTTCTGTCTACCTGTGACTTCAGTTTCAGAGAACCGTGAATCTGAACTTCAAAGTATCTCTGTCCACCACCGCATTCATCATGAAGCACCTATCTTGATTTGACTTTCCAAAATGCAAGACCTCACACTTATCTATGTTAAACTCAATTTGCCAGTTCTGGGCCCACTTCCCCAGTTGATCAGGGTCTTGCTCCATTTTATGATAACCTTCTTCACTGTCCACGATACTGAATATTTTAGTCTCATCTGCAAATTTAATCATCATGCTTGTTACAATTTCATTCCTCTCATTGATGAGAAATAACAAACAGTAATGGGCCCATAACTAACCCTTGATATTCTCCACTAGATCACTAAAATCCTTCAGGAAAGCAAAATTCCATCCTTACGTGGTCTGGCCTGCACATGACTCCAGACCCACAACAATGTGCTTGACTCTTATCTGCCCTGTTAGCAATCATAATGGGTAATACATGGTACCTATCCAGCAAGGCTCTCATCCAGAGAGTGAATAAAAATACGTTACAGACCTCCATCCCTACAAGCATTCTTCCACTATTAACCTCTCCTTACTAACACCAAGGCAATTGTGTATCCAATTTGCCTGCTCTCCTGCATTCTATCCCATCGAATCTCCTAGAGCAGTCTATCATGTGGAACCTAATCAAAGGTTTTACTGAAATCTATACAGACTATGTCTACTGCTCTCTATGCCTAATGATTAAAAAATCTCTGTGAAGTTCTGCAGTTATGAATCCTTGCCGAGAGAGTATTTGTGGCAATCTCTATAGGTTTGATCTCCTTTGTCAGCAACAATCTCCTTACAACAGACCTAGATGTTTGTATCATGAAATGAGGGCGAAGAAACTGACTGTTTAATCTGTAGAGCTATGAGAGAATAGAGATGGTTGCACTGACACTTGAGGATTGGTTGCGATCACTTATTTCTAAGAAAGACATTGACAGGGTCAGAAATTCCATACTTTACCCAGGTTTGATTGGTTTGATTTATTGTCATGTGTATATCCGTGCAGAGAAACATTTTATTTATAATTCGTGGAGGCAAATCATAGTCAGCATGGACAGGCCGATCATAGGGTGGAAATAGACTTGTATAGAATAAGGCATACAGGTCACATTGCACAGGGCGTACACTAGACAAGATCAACATGAACACGATCAGTATTATGTGAAATTAGAGAGTCCATTCATCAGTCTAGTATCGCTTTTCTAATTGTTTCTAAGCCACAATTAACTCTCCCCACATTAATAAACATTCAGTGTGTGAGTCTGCACTGAACGCCATGTGTTCACAATCCCCAACAGCAGCCACCATACCTTCCATCTGAAACAGGTAGCCATTCCCACCAGCTTCCGCCCTACAAATAGAAGACCATGCTGTCTTCTCGGAGATGAAAGGTGTCTCCTTGATATTTCACATAAAGCATTTTACTTCCCTCTTCACTTCCCTGTGTAAGAGCGTTGAGCGGCTGAATGGTCTCCTGCTGTCTGCGTGCGTCACATGGGGCAGAATGGCCTCCTCCTGTTCATATGTCACTGACTCAAGGGGCTGAATGTCCGTCTGTTGATCCATTGTAAGTGAATCAAGCAGCTCAATGGCCTCCTCTTGTTCCGTTATCATTTACTCAAGGGGCTGAATAGCTTCTTCCTTGTCAGATTGGACAAAGACAAGGGCCTGACTGGATTACCCCGGTTCCTGATTAACAGCTCGACGTGCTGACTAGTGTGATGATGCTGTAGCTTTCAGGTGTTATTTTGTCTTGATTTCTTTTAAGAGACAGATTGAACAATCGTTACCAAGCTGGTTAGTTAAGACCGCAAAGTAAACAGCGAGGGAGGCCTTGTATTTATTTTAATGCAGCCTGAATGGGTGTAGCCAGCTCCCACAGATTAGGATCTCTGGGTTTTGGTTTCTCAGTAACATCAGAAACTATTGGGGTCTCCACAGAGTTATAAGCTTCAGTGACTATCTCCTAGCTGCTACTCTGTATGAGCTTTTTTACTGGATACTGTTTTTCCCCCTACTGGAGAATGTTAGAATGTGAGAATTTGTTTTTTTTTTTGCCAAGTGGTTCTGTTTATGGGATATGACTATATTGGTACAGTTAGTTAGTAATAGGATTATATCTACTATTCTGTTAAGTTTTTGAATCATGTTGTTATTTTAATTTCCTCTTTATTTGATTATATTTTAATGATAGTGCTCAAATAAACTGTTTTGCTTAACATCGAGTAGTTTCACTAATCATATTACATCTGAACTAGTTGTTATATTTGCCTTTAGAATCAAATAATGGTTGAATTTAAACTATAACTTCAAAATATTTTTAAGGGGCTCTTGCGTAGTCCTTAACAATGGATTCCTTGCTTCCTGTGTAATAGGCAGGAGGTCTGAATGGGCTATCCCACTTCTTGTTCAGTAGTTTCAATGGACTGCATGGCGTCCTCATATTCCTGTCAAGTGAGCTTGAGTTGCTGAATGACTTCCTCTGTTCCCTGTGGAATTAAGCAGCATCTCACAGTACTGTTACATGAATGTTACATATTCGTTCACAGCACAAGCCTGAATTTTGCCTAGGTCTTGCTGCATATGGACACAGAATGGTTCAGGAGCTGACGGGGGGACACATTGTTGTGAACATTGAATAATGTTCAATAAACATCCTCTCTTCTGAAACTTTGTGTTCTCATCATATGTTCATAGCAACAGGTCATGGTAGAGGAGCAGGCGGTGCTTATTTCAAACAGAGGGTATTGAATGCCAGCAATTCTCTTTTCCATCATGTTATGAGAGCTAGATGACAATATATTTATAGAAGGGGTAGATGGATGAGACCTGACAGAGAGTGAAGGGCTATGAAGATTTGGACATTGAAGAGGATTTCGGACCTAGAGCAGATCAGCCATGATCTTAGTGTAGGGCAAGGCAGGCTTGAGGGGGATGAACGTCCTGCCTCTGTTTCTGATGTTCTCACATTCTGTTATTGGAAAGTTAGTGGATTTTATTTTCTTGGTAGGGCGGTTATTGATGTTGCAGTCAGCGATTTGAGCCATCTCTGGGTGAGGTATGGGGACTGTATACTCAGTGAATCTGGGTCTACAACATGACCAATAAATGAAGAACAATTTGCAAAGAGGGGACGTTCTGTCAAGAGAGATGAGGGGCCTCCTTCATAACCAGCCTGGGTTTTCAAATTACATTTCCCAAATCACCTCAAACAGTGAGTGACAATACTGAGGGGCTGAATGGTCTTCATGTTTCTGTGCACCAGGTGATAGCAGTAAGTGGCGTCCAACTGCTCCTGTCTTGTAGGTTTGAGGGGCTGAATGGAACACAGGAACATCGGACTGGTGAGCAGGAAAGGGTCATTAGACACTTTGAGCTTTCTACAATAGGCACTCAGATTGTAGCTGATCAGGTTGTGGTCTCAGCCTCACTTTCCTATCTGTATCCTATCATCCTTGACACAGTTCCCTGTCAAGTGTTTAACTAACTCAGCCTTGGATCAATATGGACATAGAGGCACGAAAAACTTCCAGTGACTTGGAAGATCGTTTCAGAATTTCTCTTCATTCCTCTTATAGAATCAGCGAGTCATGCAGAACGGAAAGAGATCCATTAGTCCAATCTGTTCACTCGGACCAGACAACCAAATCTGATGTAGTCCCATTTTCCAGCATGTGACCAGTATCCCTCGTCTTTCAGACACATTTTAAATGTGCAATTGTACCGCCTTCACCACTTCCACCCACTGCACTTTCTGTACACACATTAGTCTCTGCATTTAAAAAATGGCCCCTGAGGTCGCTTCTAAATTATTCCCTTCTCGCCTTCAACCGATGCCCTCTTGTCTTGGATTCCTTATCCTGGGAAACAGACTGTGACTAATCAGACTATTCATGCACACTTTTCTTTTAGCTTGCACACATTGCTGTGATGAGAAACTGTAAGGGAGGGAGGGTGCAGTATAGGACACTCATTCTCCGGCAGATCACATTTTCGTCCTCTCTAAGTTGAGTCACACAACAATATCATCCTCGCCCAAACTGGACCATGTGAGGTTTCCTTCAACATTGTCCAAACCATGTCTACATCACATTCCCTGCTCCATGTATGTACATCGTTGCTGCTTTTCTGTGCAGAAAATAATCAATTTGAAATGTGTTTATAGGTGCCTGCCTCATTTAAAAAGGTTTAAATGTTTATGCATTCGGAGTACCTGTGATAAAATGAAGGCATCTTATTTCTTAATAAATTCAGAAATTGTTGCAAAACCTCCGCAGGTCTATTAGCGTCCAGATGCCTTTCAAATATTATAATTGGACCAGCCTCCACTACTTCAACTGGTAGCTCATTTATCTGCTTGAAATGCTTAGGCCTCTGCCAAATCTTTCCCCTCTCACTTTCAACCAACGGTCTCTACGTTTGGGCTCACCTACCCAGGGAAGAAACCTTGCCTACGCATCCTATCCATGACTGTTATGATTTTATAAACTGCTACTGAACCAGATCCAGGGTTCTGGCTCAGAGGCACGGGTACTACCCATGTCACAAGATCTAAACTATTCCCAGACTTTGGGTCACATTTTATGTGCCAGCTTTCAGCTCGGAATGGGATTGCTTAAAATCAGGTTAACATTACTGAACTACATAAATATTTTTCATTGTTAAACAAATGTAGATGCATTTGTCTCAATTGTCGGATTGTTCACGTACTGTGCCATCGAGATAAGCCATAAGCATCGTTAACTGCTATTATCTGCAGGCTGCAATATTATTGAAATAAATCCTGCAGACATACTCTGCACAATGACGGGTCACAAAGAGATATTTATTACTAAATATCAATGACAGAAAAAACATAATTTCTGGCACCAAAACACAAATGACGTGTGTGACTGAACTCTTTCTAAAACCATGAAATGATACCAGGGCACTGATTCCTGTCCAGTCTCTTCTCAGCATTGACTGTGTCTGCAATCTGCCCCTCCTCCCCCTAACCACACAAGGCGAATCAAGCTCAGGGTCTTTATGAAAACAAAGACTGGAGTGTGCAGGCCTCCTGGAGAGGGGGACGTTATTTTAAAATTGAAGGGGGAGAGTGAGTAGGCAATAATACCATCCACTGGGTTGACGGGTGGCAGATGGCGTTTAATTTGGATTAATGTGAGTTATTGGATTTGGCAAATCAAACAAGAGCAGTACCTATACAATTAAAAGTAGAGCCTTTGGCAGTGTTGGAGAACAGAGGCATAGGCCGTCATTTAAAGTTCATTAAAATTTGCATCTCATATAGATAGTGTGGTTAAGAAGGTGTTTAGCACACTTATCTTCATTGGTCAGACCTTTCAATATCGAAATTAGGACGTCATGTTCAGGGTGTACAGGACTTTGGTGAGTGCTCTTCTGGAATACTGTGTCCAGTCTAATCATCCTGCCCGCTCATTCCATAAGCACACCACCCTTTGTGCAAAAACGTTGCTCCTGAGGTCACATGTAATTTTTTCCCGAATCACTTTCAACCTATGTCCTCTAGTTTTGGTCTCCCCACCCTTAGAAAATAGCTTGACTATTCATTTTGATATTATTGACCTTGATATTATTAAGCTGGAGAGGGTTCAGAAGCGATTAACTTGGATGTTGTTGGGAATTGAGGGAGTGAGCTATAAGGGGAGGCTGGATATTCTGGGACTTTTTTTCACTGGAGAGTATGAGATTGACGGGTTGACGTTACGGAGGTTTACAAAATCATGAGGGGTACAGAATAGCTGAAGGGCCAATGTCTTATCCCTAAAGTCGAGGGTTCAAGACTGAGGGATATTTTAAGTCAGAGGAGAAAGGTTTACAAAAGGCGTGAGATGTAATTACTTTAGTCAGAATCTGGCTTGTGTGTGGAATGAACTTCCAGAGGAAGTGGTGAAAGCAGGGACAGTTACAACGTTTAAAGGACATTTAGATCAGTACATGGATAAGACATCAGTTTGGATGGTGCTGTGAGCAGCTACCCTCTCCCTCCCCCTCTCTGAATGAATTCCTGTTGGTTTTCACCCCCTACCAATGCCTGTGCAGTGGCGTGTAGAGGCCAGCAGTGGGTGGCATTGTATCAATTTAAGCACTGCCAGTGCTGCCTCACATAGAGACACACAGATACACACACAGCAATTATTAGGACAATGTGTGAAGCTCATCTGGTAATTTAAACTAAACATAAATAAATGCTCAATTCGCCTCTTAAAGTGTTAAAATATGAGGGACAGAGAGCTCCTAAATTCCACTGAATAAATAAAAACTTCAATTTTTTTTTTAACTCTGAAAGTGAACATTTTATATTAACTATTCACAATTCTGTGACTCCCTATCTCTTAACTGCTTTTTACCCGACTCCAGCTCTATAGCAATATACAGTTTCTGGGTCTGCCATCCTCTCATACCACAGGAGCTTGTAAGCTCTCAGTTCAGAACAGCATTCCCTCTCTCTTGAAGGTATTGTACACACTTTCAACTTAATCACATTAGACCCTGATGAATATAGATTTTTAGAGCTTATCCGGATTTGTCTTGCTCTGTGATTTGTCAACATTTCATTCGCTCCGTCTGGTGTGTGTCAGGACTTTTGTTGCTCCATTGATGGCACGTCATTATTCGACTCTGTCCATGGGAATATATTAGTATTTCACTTGCTCACACTTGTGAGAATGGCAGGATTTCAGTTGTTTCATGGAGACTGTGAGGCTATAACAATCTCAATGTTTGTAGATGGCACCGAACCTGGAAGAACTCTGAAATCTATGGAGGACAGTGTGGAACTCGAACAGGACAATCACACGTTGGTGTGGTGTTCAGATGTAAGGCAGTTGGGGATCAATGCAGAGCAGTGTGAGGTGATGCACTTTGGTCGGAAAGACAATAAACGACAATATAAACCAGGCCGTACCGTTATAAAGGGAGTGCAGGAAGAGAGGGCGCTGGGTGTATATGAGCATAGATTATTGAAGATGTCAGGACTCTCTCATATTAGTTTCAGGCTTGAACTGTTTACAGGAGGAGGTGTACGAGGGAGCCTCCGTGCTCCCTTCCTGGGAGGTGGTGGCGACGAGATGTTGTCAGCCCATCCTCCTGCCCACCAAGACCGTGGGGATTCCATTTGTACCAACTCGACACAAAAGGGAGATGGGATCAGGGCCACGGCTTCTAAGTTGTGCCGGGGGAAACGGAACTGCCAGTGGGTTTAAAGTGAGAATTGCCCTTCACTGAACATTGATCTTTCCTCTGTAGGTGGGACGTGGATGTTTCAGAATCTCCACACCAGGTGTCCCTGTCATCTCCGGCTCCTACAAGTGACCTCCACACATGGCGGGGGGAGGGAGGTGAGGGAATGGATATCGGGCACTCCACCACCCAGCTTGGCACTTTCTGTCATATTCCAGGTATTTTCTCCTGGACTTGGAGAAAGGAAGGGAAGGAGGGTGGGAGGGAGTGGGTGGCCCTGCTGTTAGTGCTGGGGAAAGAAGGGGAGGGGGCATGGTGATGTGTCCGGATGGAGTCAGTCCAGTGTTGTATCCATGCAGTGTTATTAACATGGGGAAAAAGTGGACGGGGTGACAGAGAGAGAGAGAGAGAGAGAGACAGAGAGGGGGAGAGGGGGCTGCATGCGGCAATGAGAGTGGTGGACCATGAGCCTTGTTCGGGGTTGGGTGCTATAACAGATATACAGTGAGTGTGAGAGAGCAGAGAGAATACGGTGAGCCGTATCCTGACAGGGCGGACAAGGTTATTGATGCTTGTCCTGAATTGCTGGGCATTTTCTCAGACCGCAGATACTGCACTGAGCTGGGTGGGGAGCTCAGATCATGTTAGGTGGGTCTGCTGGTGTGGCCCCCTCTGGGAAGAGAGTGGTCCCCCTCTGTATTCACCCATCTACTAGGAGCTCCGTGCCCCTGTCGACAAACCGTTGTGTAATTGCCCCTTATCTGCCATGCTCGGGGTAAACTGCAGGGCAGTCCCTAACGGCGAAAGCTCAAATATGTGCCCATTGGCCTTTTAAAGATGGCACCAGTGTGAGGGATCACCGAAAATCCAGGGGCATCCAAGCGATGGTGAGTACCTCCAGCCATGATGGGTGGGAGAATCGGACTGGTATTGAATAAGAGGGACACCATGTGGTGAGTAGTTAATGTGAGTAGGTGAGTTCGATACGGTAGCACCAGGAAACTAGCTCAGCCTCGTGCGGACAACTCCTCTGTCACACTCAAGGAAAATCAAACAAAGATAAATTATTGTTAGCATCTGCTCAATGAGTCATAGATTCTGTTGAAACAAATTCCAGAAACAAAGATGCAGAACAAATAATCATCTGACCTCACACCAATATCCCTTTTTCCCATCTTTCCTGGGAAGACTGGCTCATGTTATAGGATGTTATCGAAGTGTCCACATTTTAACACCCTGAAACCTGGGAACACATCCTTCCACGGCACTGTCTCTCAGTCTCCCCCTCTCTGTCTATACACCAAACACCTCCCATATGGTGATATTTAAACTGATTCCCCCGCCATCTCTCTCTGGCAGTGATGTTCACACGCACAGCACCCCCTTGTCATGGCACAATGTGGATATGGAGCTGTAAATGGATAGTTGCTGTACATCCTGTCACTTCCAGCATGGGCTGCAAGTTTCCCCGTGCTATGCAGTGATCTAACACAGTGTTACTGAGCAATGCACTGGGGTGGTGTACACAGTCCCACATGCTGGGAGGGTAACTGCTCCTGGTTTACAGATCAATGCACTGGGGTGGGATACACAGTCCTACATGCTGGGAGGGTAACTGTTCCTGGTTTACAGATTAATTCACGGGTGGTCACAGCACAGGTCGCTGTGCTGGTCAGACTATCTTGTTGAGGTTCATAGATAATGCAATGATGCGGTCAGTGCAGCTCCCGGTGCTGCACAGTACATCATGTTGGTGGGGTGGATAGGAGTGGAAAGGTGATGGACAGGTCAAGGAGATCCCCGGAACATTCTGCCCCCGACATTCTATAACTGGCATTCCCCGGAACATTCTGTCCCTGACATTTTACAACTGACACTCCCCGGAACATTCTGTCCCTGACATTCCCCGGAACATTCTGTCCCTGACATTCTATATTTGACATTCCCCGGAACATTCTGTCCCTGACATTCTATAATTGACACTCCCCAGAACATTCTGTCCCTGTCATTCTATAACTGACACTCCTCGAAACATTCTGTCCCTGACATTGTATAACTGATACACCCAGAATTTTCTGTCCGTGACATTCTATAACTGACATTCCCCGGAACGTTCTGTCCCTGACATTCTATAACTGACATTCCCCGGAACGTTCTGTCCATGATATTCTATAACGGACACTCCCCGGAACATTCTGTCCCTGACATTCTATAACTGACATTCCCCGGAACGTTCTGTCCCTGATATTATATAACGGACACTCCCCGGAACGATCTGTCCCCGACATACTATAACCGACTTTCCCCAAAATGTTCTGTCCCCGACATTCTATAACCAGCATTTCCCGGAACGTTCTGTCCCCAACATACTTTAACTGACATTCCCCGGAACGTTCTGTCCCTGACATTCTATAAATGACATTCCCCGGAACGTTCCGTCCCCAACATTCTAAAACTGCCATTCCCCGGAACGTCCCTAACATTGTTTGTGAACGGCCGGACATCAGTGAATTGAACAAACGATAAGATCCAGAGGGAAGAGATCCCGTTCCAGGGAGAAGGAGACACTGTTCCGAAGGGAGCTCAGGCAATTATAGGGGTGAATACGTTTTCCCTGCGTTTACATTTCTTCACGACACAGGATCGACCACAATTTAGACCAACATACGGAAATTACCAAACTCCGCTTGTCTTCAGGAAACTGGGAGAGAATCCTTCAGGACAGCAACGTGTCCACCCTCCGTACGAGGAACTGGGAATGAGTTAACTGTGTTTGCTCTCGAGTGACCGAATGTGTGGGAATGTTCTAGAAACCATCTGTCCTTATGGATGTGTTTATGTGTGTTTGGGGAGGGAGGGTTTCTTGTGGTTTATGTCACATTTTTGTCAGTAATTCCGACCTTCCCATTTGTTATTCCAGCTCCAATTATATTAATAAATCCCTGAATACAGGGACACATTTGAAAATCTCACTGGGTCCCTGATCAAACGGGTCCCTTTGCCTCCAGGCTGATGGATAATGGATTTGTTTTCCTTCCTTACAGTTAACGTAGTGACCATCTACGTCCTGCTTTATAAAGATTGTGGATTGTCCCCATGTGTCAGACGTTACCTGTTTGATCGGTTTGTGGCCATTTGTTGCCAGAAGCTGAAAAGTAAATATTGCAGTGAGAAAACGGCGGCTGTGGTTCTGGGAGCAGTGACTGTGCTGAGCTGTTTAAAGAACATTTTCTGGTATTTTATGTTCACGGCTCGGTATTGGCTGGAGAACGACCCCTGGTTTTGTGAGATAACAATCGCTGATAGTAAATCCAGTGTCTGGGTAACAATCGAGTTCCTCCACCACATTGTAACCCCGTGTGTCCCATTTCTACTGATTCTGCTGCTCAATGTTCTCACCGTCAGACACATTTTAGTGACCAGCAGAGCCCGCAGGAGACTCCTTGCTCACACCAATGGGGACGCTCAGTCTGACACTGAAATGAGAAACCGAAAAAAATCCATCATTTTACTGTTTGTGATCTCGGCCAATTTCATCCTGTTATGGTCAACGTTCATGCTGTTTTCTATATGGGCCCGAATGTATGATTTTGGGGAAAAGTCTGTGTATCTCGATTGGTTTGTGCAGGAATTGGGCTTCATGCTGCAGCTCCTCAGTTGCTGCACAAACACCGCGATTTATGCCGTGACCCAGACTAAGTTCAGGCAGCAGCTGAAGAATGTGCTGAAATATCCCTTCACCCAAATCCATCCATCCATCAAATTCCCTCATTAATCAATCTATCCGGGATTTTCTCATTTCAGTTCAGTGTTTCAGCGATGGAGCAGCCTGTCGCTATGATAACAGACTGAGGGTAGCGCTCGTTTGTCCACCCTTATCCCACAGGGGTGGTTACAGGGACACATTTCAATGGTTCTCACAACTCAGGGGCCAGTGAGAAAAGGCACCATCCCTCTTACTGTATCCATCAATTCCATTTCTAAACAATAAAAATGTTGATTAAAGCGTGCCAAGCAGCAGAGTGACCGATGCTATTGTGTGTCTTTGTGTTGGAGAAGCTGAGCTGGAGAGAGACAGACTCAGCCCCAAGTCCTGGTCCTCGGGGAAGGGAAGGGCACCGCACCCTGAGCTCAAGACCTGGGTCTAACTCACTGTGTCCCTCCAATCCAACCTGGCCTCCCCATTTCCTCTCCCCTACTCTTTCTCAGCAATTCTGTCCCTCTCTCTCTCTCTGCACACTGTCTCTTTCTCACCACCGCTCCCATTCCCTCTCTCTCGTCCCCTCTCAGACACCCCCCAACCCCGGTTTCTCCAGCTGCCTCCACTATCCTTTCTCCCTCACACTCCCCCTCTCTCTCCTGCCGTCTCTGTCTCCCTTCCGCAATTCTATCTCTAGCCTATCTTCCCTACCTCCCACTTTCCACATCTATCATCTCACCCCCACCCCCCACACGCAGCCTCACCACCAGCCCCCAGTCTGTGGGTCAGAGGGGGGGGGGGGGGAAGGACCAGGGAGACAGAGTGTGTCAGAGAGAGTGCAAGAGAGGGACAGGAGGGAGAGAGGTTCAGATGGAGAGAAACGGAGGGAGGTGAGGAGAGAGACAGCGAGGGAGGGGGATCAAGGGTGAGAGAACGGGAGGGAGAGTGAAGGAGCAGAGAGAGAGCAGGGCGCAAGCGAGAGATAGGGTGAGGGAGGGAGGGAGAGAGAAACAGGGGAGGAGATAATGAGAGTCGGATGCGAGAGAGAGAGAGAGACAGAGACGTGCAAGGAAAGGTGCGAGAGAGAAATGGGGCAAGTCTTAGAGGGAGAGGGACAAGGAGAGACAAAGTGGACAAGAGAAATGGGGAGGGGAGGCGAGAGAGAGCGAGAAGAGGAGAGAGGCAAGAGAGAGAGCGAATGAGGGGGTGAGAGCGTGAGGGTGAGAGA
>NC_057717.1:67930147-67932288 GCF_004010195.1 Chiloscyllium plagiosum | reverse complement strand
GGGAGAGTGTCATTGTTGGATGGGGTTGGGGAGTGGGTTCGTGGCGGAGGAGCAGTATTGTGTGGAAGCAGCGGTGTTCGGACGGCAGTGAGGGTCAGGCTGGTGGCGGCGTTTGGACGGTGGTGACGGTCAGGTTGGGGGTGGTGTATGGACGGCGCAGAGGGTCAGTCATGCGGTGGAGTTGAATGGCGCTGGGGGTCAAGCTGGGGAAGGTGTTGGAAGTGGGAGATAAGGGTCAGGTTGAGCACTGTGTGAGGAGGGCAGTAAGCGTCAAGGTTGGGGCGGTGTGTGGACGATGGTGAGCGCCAGGCTGGGGGGAGTGTGTAGGCAGTGGTGAGGGCCAGGCTGGGAGCAGTGTGTGGGCAGCGTTGAGTGTCAGGCTGTGGGTGGTGTGTGGATGGTGGTGAGGGTCAGGTTGGGGGCGGTGTGTGGATGGCAGTGAGATTCTGTCTCTGTGCAGTGTGTGGACGGCAGTAAGAGTCCGGTTTGGGGCGGTCAGGGCTGGGGGCAATGTGTGGACAGTGGTGAGGATCAGTCTGGGGGCGGTATAGGATGGCAGTGAGGGACAAGCTGGGGACAGCGTGTGGACAGCGGTGAGGGTGAGGCTGGGGTCGGTGTTGGATGGTGGTGAGGGTCAGGCTGGGGCGGTGTGGGATGACGATGAGGGACAAGCTGGGGGCAGCCTTGGACGGCAGTGAGTGTCAGGCTCGGGGCGGCGTGTGGACGGCTCTAATGGCCAGGCTGGGGGGTGGTGTTGGACAGCAGTGAGGATCAGGTTGAGGGCGGTGCGTGGACGACGGTGAGGGTAAGGCTGGGGGCAGTGTGTGGATGGCAGTGAGGGGCAGGCTGCGGGCGGTGTACGGGCGGCAGTGAGAGTCAGGGTTGAGACGGTGTTGGACAGTGGTGAGGGTCAGGCTGGGGGCAGTTTGTAGAAGTCGGTGCAGTTCATACTGGGTCGGTGTTGTACGGCAATGGGGGTACGGGTTGGGTTGGTGTGTGGACGATGCTGGGGGCGATGTTGGATGGTGGTATGGGTCAGGCTGGGGGCGGCGTGTGGATGGTGGTGGTACGGTTCAGGCTGAGGGCGCGTTTTGGACATCAGTGAGGGTCAGGCTGGGGGCGGTGTTGGACAGCGATGGGGGTCAGGCTGGAGGCTGTGTTGGATGGCAGTGATGGTCAGGCTGATGGTGGTGTGTGGACGGCGATTGGGTTCAGGCTGGGGGCGGTGTGTGGACGGCAGTGAGGGTAAAGCTGAAGGCGATGTTCATACTGGGGTGGTGTTGTACGGCAATCGAGGTACGGGTTGGGTTGGTGTGTGGACGACGCTGGGGGCGGTGTTGGATGGTGGTATGGGTCAGGCTGGGGGCGGCGTGTGGATGGTGGTCGTACGGTTCAGGCTGAGGGTGCGTTTTGGACATCAGTGAGGGTCAGGCTGGGGGCGGTGTTGGACAGCGATGGGGGTCAGGCTGGAGGCTGTGTTGGATGGCAGTGATGGTCAGGCTGATGGTGGTGTGTGGACGGCGATTGGGTTCAGGCTGGGGGCGGTGTTGGACAGCAGTGCGGGTCAGGCTGGATTGGTGGTGAGAGTCAGGCTGGGGGCAGAGTTGCACGGCGGTGAGGGTCAGGCTTTGTGTGATGAGGGCCAGGTTGGGGCTGGTGAGGGACAGGCTGGGGACAGTGTTTGGATGGCAGTGAGGGTCAGGCTGGGGGCGGTGTGTGGACGGTGGTGACGGTCAGGTTGGGGGTGGTGTATGGATGGTGGTGAGGGTCAGTCTGGGGGTGGAGTTGAATGGCGCTGGGGTCAGGCTGGGGAAGGTGTTGGACGGCGGTGAGGGGCAGGCTGGACACTGTGTGAGGATGGCAGTGAGCGTCAGGGGTGGTGGCGGTGTGTGGACAATGGTGCGGATCAGTCTGGGGGCGGTGTGGGATGGCAGTGAGGGACAAGCTGGGGCGGTGTTTGGATGACAGTGAGGGTCAGGTTGGGGGCGGTGTGAGGACGACAGTGAGGGTCAGGTTGGGGTCAGCGTGTGGACCGTGGTGAGGGTCAGGCTGGGGGTTGCGGTGTGTGGACGGTGGTGAGGGTCAGGTTGGGGGCGGTGTATGGATGGCGGTGAGGTTCAGGCTGGGGGCTGTGTGTAGAT
>NC_057717.1:67928272-67929983 GCF_004010195.1 Chiloscyllium plagiosum | reverse complement strand
GGTGTGTGGACAGTGGTGAGGGTCAGGTTGGGGGCGGTGTGTGGTCAGCGGTGAGGGTCAGTTTGTGGGCGGTGTATGGACAGGGGTGGGGGTCATTTTGGGGGCTGTGTATGGACAGCAGTGAGGGTCAGGTTGGGGACGGTGTATGGACGGCGGTCAGGGTCAGTCTGGGGGCTCAGTTGATCGGCGCTGGTTGTCAGGCTGGGTACGGTGTTGGACGGTGGTGAGGGTCAAGCTGGGGACGGTGTGGGGACGGCAGTGAGCTTCAGGGCTGGGGCGGCGTGCACACAGCTGTGAGGGTCAAGCTGTGGCGGAGTGTGGATGGCAGTGAGCGTCAGGCTGGGGGCAGTGTGTGGATGGCAATGGGTGTCTCGTTGAGGGTGGTGTTGGATGGTGGTGAGGGTCATGCTGGGGGCGGTGTTGGACAGCGGTGAGGGTCAGGCTGGGGGCGGTGTTAGACAGCAGTGAGGGTCTTTTTGGATGTGGCAAAAAGACAGATCCAAGGCCAGTTAGTCATGCATGCAGTTCTCCAATCCTGGAGGAAAGAGCATCAGGACAGATCTCAGAGAGAATAGCAGCTAGGGATCATTTACTGGAGCATCCAAAACTTCTCCCAGCCCGAGAACCTGGTGATTGTTACAGTTCAGACAAACTGTAAAGTCTGCTCTATGCGTGCTGACTATTGTTATCACGATTTATAAGAAAAAACCTAAACGCCTCCTAAGTTATTTAATTCAGCTGTTTTAGGTAGGCAGTTCGGCCTTTACGATCTCTCTTGAAAGAAAAGGAGCAAATAACCTTTATTTAAAGTGGCAGCATTGTCAGAGATCTTAGGTGCCTGGTCCTTTATAATAATACTCAAGGGGCTTACTCGTGTTACTGACCACACGATCAGCTCAAAGAGACAAACACAGAAGTCAGACGTTCAGTGGACAGGCGCAGATCAAGTTGCAAAGTCGTGAGTCAAAGCTGCTGAAACCCCTATCCAATATGAAGCAACAAATGGACACTCTGGGTCCATATGCTGCTCCATGTTGGACAAGGGATACAACGGGATGTGAACAACAGCTCAATACACTCATCACGAACCAACATGGAGCAGCATATGGGATACACCTTGACGTAAACGACAGCTCAATACACACACCCCAATCCAACAAAGAAAATCACATGGGACACTCCGGAAAGTGAAGAACAACTCAATGCACACACCCCTTTCCAACATGGAGCAGCATATGGGATACACCTTGAAGTAAACAACAGCTCAATACACACAACCCTATCCAACAAAGAAAAGCACATGGGACACACCGGGAAGTGAACAACAGCTCAATACACACACCCCTATCCAACATGGAGCAGCACATGGGATACACCGGGAAGTGAATAACAGCTCAATACACACACCCCTATCCAACATGGACCAGCACATGGGATACACCGGGAAGTGAACAACAGCTCAACACACACAACAATTTCCAAAATGGAACAGCACATGGGATACACCAGGAAGTGAACAACAGCCCGACNACCCCTATCCACATGGAGCAGCACATGGGATACACCGGGAAGTGAACAACAGCTCAATACACACAACAATTTCCAAAATGGAACAGCACATGGGATACACCAGGAAGTGAACAACAGCCCGACACACACACCGCATTCCAACTTGGAACCCCCCCTCGTCCTCTCTATCTCGCCCGCCCCC
>NC_057717.1:67905090-67922719 GCF_004010195.1 Chiloscyllium plagiosum | reverse complement strand
CCAGCCCCAGCCACAGATCCTGCCCCAGCACAAGCCCCTGTCCCAGCATCAGCCCCAGCTACAGCCCCAGCCCATACCCCAGCCACAGCCCCAGCCCCAGCCCCAACCCCAGCCCCAGCCCTAGTCCCAGCTCCAGCCCCAGCCCCAGTCCCAGCCTCAGCACCAGTCCCTGCCCCCTCCCATATATCTCTCAGCTCCCCAGCCCACAAGCCTCATTCCTGATAAATGGTTTATGCCTGAAACTTCATTCCCCTGCTCCCCGGATGCTGCCTGACTTGCTGTGCTTTTCCAGCACCGCCCTCCCAGTCAGGAAACATTCCGACACCGTCATACTCACAGGATCAGGCCTGATGGGTAATTTAGATTAGATTAGATTACCTACAGTGTGCAAACAGGCCAGTGAGCCCAACAAGTCCACACCGACCCTCCGAAGAGCAACCCACCCAGACCCATTCCCCTACATTTACCCCATCACCGAACGCTACGGGCAATTTCCCATGGCCAATTCACCTCACCTGCACAGTTATTTTGGACTATGGGAGGAAACCGGAGCACCCGGAGGAAACCCACACAGACCATGGGGAGAATGTGCAAACTCCACACAGACAGTCACCTGAGTCTGGAATTGAACCCGGTTCTCTGGCGCTGTGAGGCAGCACTGTGCCACCGTGCCACACAGAATGTTTCATGAAGCCCCATCAACATCCCTGGGTATATCCTGTCCCACCGGCAGGACAGACCCACCAGTGGTGGGGACACCCTGGGATACAGTCAGGGAAAGAGTTACCCTGCAATTCCCCAACATTGATTCCAGAACCCAGGAAATCTCATGGTAACAGATCATGGTCAAGGAGATCGCCTGAGGATGGTTATCTCCTGCCCCCCACCACTCCTCTCGGTGATTACTCAGTTCCCCTCAATGTTGGAAACAAATCAAAGGAAGCACTGAGGGTGTTAAGGACACAGAGCATCCTCTGGGTGTGGGACTTCAATGTCCATCACCAGGAGTGTCCCCACAGGCCCACCGCTGCCTGAGCAGGGATAGGCTTCAATACACAACAGCCAGACGGGGGGATACATTCTCACCAAACTCCTTGTCCAAGAGGATTCTGCCCCTGACAGTATCTGTCGGAGCAGCCAGCACACAGTCCTGCTGGAGGGAAAGTCACAGCCTCATATTTGATATATTTAAGATTAGAGTGTTGCTGGAAAGGCACAGCAGGTCAGGCAGCATCTGAGGAGCAGGGAAATCACCGTTTCCGTCAAAAGACTTTCATCACGAATGAGGCTGAGAGTCTCCGGGATGGAGACATAAATCATATTAGGCGTACTGCTCACTGTGTGATGTGACCCTCACTCCTGTGAAGTAGGACATATTTCTAAAGGACTGAGCACATGGAAATTGGCCATCCATGAGACACTATGGGCTTGAAACAGCTGCAGCATCAATGGCCTTCCCTCCATCATAAAGTCAGAAGTGGCCTATTCACTGATGGTTTCAAAATATTCAGCACCATTCACAACTGCACCGATACTGAAGCAGGCTATTCAGCCTATCAAGAGTTTTAAACAGGAACAGAATAAGGCCATTCGGCATTGGAGGCTGTTACTCAGCGATTGGAGCAGATCATTTGATGTCTCATACCTGTTAGACAGGAAATGGAAGGGAACATTCAGCATTTCAAAACTGCTACACAGGAATACGGGGAGCTGGGTAGACAACAGCAGTGCATTGATCTATAAACCTGGACCAGATATCTGTCCAGGACGGGGAGCTGTGAAGACCACAGCAGTGCATTGATCTATAAACCCGGACTAGATATCTGTCCAGCACCTGGAGCTGTGTAGACCACAGCAGTGCATTGATCTATAAACCCGGACTAGATATCTGTCCAGCACCTGGAGCTGTGTAGACCACAGCAGTGCATTGATCTATAAACCCGGACTAGATATCTGTCCAGCACCTGGAGCTGTGTAGACCACAGCAGTGCATTGATCTATAAACACGGACTAGATATATGTCCAGCATCGGGAGCTGTACAGAATTCTGCAGTGCACTAATGTGTGAAACAGAAAGAAATATCATTCCAGTATGTGGAGCTGCACCGACCACATCATTGCATTATCTATAAACCTCAACCAGTTAGTCTGACCATCACAGCGACCTGTGCAGTTACCACCGGTGAATGAATCTGTAAAAGAGGAGCAGTTACCCTCCCAGCATGTAGGACTGTGTACACCAAACCAGGGCATTCATCTGTAAACCAGGAGCAGTTACCCTCCCAGCATGTAGGATTGTGTACCCCACCCCAGTGCATTGATCTGTCAACCAGGAGCAGTTACCCTCCCAGCATGTAGGAATGTGTACACTACCCCAGTGCATTGATCAGTAACCCACGATCAGTTACCTTCCCAGGATGTAGTGCTGTGTACAACACTCCAGTTCATTGCTCAGTAAAACTATGTTAGATCACTGCCCAGCGTGGGGAACCTTGCAGCCCCAGCTGGAAGTGACAGGATGTGCAGGTCCCACCCATGTACAGCTCCATATCTCCATTGTGTCATGATAAGGGGGTGCTGTGGGTGTGAACATCACTGCCAGAGAGAGCTGGCAGGGGAATCAGTTTAAATATCACCACATGGGAGGGGTTTGGGAAATAGACGGAGAGAGGGCGACTGAGAGACAGTGTTATGGAAGGATATGTTCCCAGGTTGCAGAATGCTGAATTGTAGGCATTTCGTTAGCACCCTGTATCATGAGCCAGACTTCCGAGGAAAGATGGGAAAAATGAATATTTTTGTGAGGTCTGGTGAGCCTTTGTTCTGCATTTTTGTAACTGGAATTGGTTTCAACAGAATCTATGACTCATTGGGCAGATTCTGACAATTATTTATCTTTGTTTGATTTTCCTTGAGTTTGACAGAGGGACCGTCTGCACGAGGCTGAGCTATCTCCTTGTGCTATCACTTAGAACTTACCTCATTAACTACCCACCCTACCTCATGATGCCCCTCTCATTCAATACTAGTCTGATTCTCCCATCCGTCATGGCGTGTGGTACTCATCATCGCCCGGAAGCCCCTGGATATTCCGTGATCCCTGGTGCTGGTGCCATCTTTAAAAGGCCAATGGGCACACGGTTGAGCTTTCTCAGTTCGGTGCTATCCTGTACAGTTTACCTCGAGCATGGCAGATAAGGGACACTTACAACACGGTTTGTCGACGGGGCACCAGCATGTATGTCAAACACAACCTGCCCATCATGAAACCATGCTGACAGTGGTGAGCTGATATTTGTTTTTCTAAATCGTCAGTTATTTCCTAGGTTATGGTTGACTGAAGAAACTTCCCCACTACCGCGTTAAAACTCACTGGTCTAAAGTTGGTCTATCTCTTATTTTGAATACGAGTGTCACATTATTAATTTTCCAATAGTTCGCACAATTCCAGAATCAAAGGATTTTTTGAATTTCGTAACTAACACATTAGGTACATCTGCTGTTACCTCCTTTATTATAACAGAGTGCAGGCCGAGAGCCTGACTTCCCTCTTAACCCATCAATGTATTTGGTACCTTTTTCCCTCAGCATCGTACTTCCAGCATGATCCTTTGCAGTTGATGTAAATTTTGGGAAGAAATTATCTTCCACTGTGAAAGCAAGAAGTGTTAGCTTTACCTCTGCCACTTCTGAGTTTCCCATTCCTACCCCGCCGTTTTCATTCTCTAAAAGGCCAACATTTGCGTTCAGCATTCTTTGACTTTTGGTCAACTCGGAGAAGTGTTCTTTATCAAATCTTATGTTTTCGATGCATTTTCCAACGTAGCCAGTTTGATTTTGTTTTTAGCAAAAGTTTACGAAAAATTAAAGCGTTTTTCGTTTTTCCATCATAGGAAGATGGCGTCGCTGGTTAGACAGCACTCATTGTCCTTCCCTAATTACCCAGAGGGCAGTTAAGCGTCAAGCAACTTTGTGTGGGTTTGAAGTCACATGTAGATCAGATCAGGTAAGGATGACGTTTTCCAGTCCTAAAGGACATTCATGAAACGTATGGATGTTTAAAAAAATAATCAAGAGATTCATTACCATCAATAGGCTCTTAATTCCAGGTTCATATTGAATTTTAATTCCACCATCTGCCATAGCAGCATTAGAACTCGAGTCCCCAGAACATTATCTGGATCAGCAGTCGGTGATAATGCCACCAGGCCATCACCCGCATGTCATCACTAACTTCCTTGTTAAGACATGGATCACTATTCACTTTTTTAAAATTCCTCTTCCACTCAGGATTGCACTTTAATTAAGGAGTTTGGACGATCTCCCGAAGAACTTGTCACTGTGCTTCAACTGTCCCGCCCTTTAATGTTTTTTGCCAAGTCCACTCAGGCCAAGCCCTTCCGCAGGCCAGTAAACTTATCATTGTCCAACACTAAACCTCACATCTGTGACTCTGTCTTCACTATTTCAGTCTGAATGTGCAACTGCAGCAGGTTGTGTTCACTCTTTTTAAGGTGATCTTGTACTACAGTATAATTTATCACTCCTTCCTCATTATATTGTAACAAAGTGGGCGGCACGGCGCCAGAGACCCGGGTTCAATTCCTGCCTCTGCGACTGACTGTGTGAAGTTTGCACGTTCTCCCCGTGTCTGCGTGGGTTTCCTCCGGTTTCCTCCCACAGTCCAAAGATGTGCAGGTTAGGTGAATTGGCCATACTAAATTGCCCGTAGTGTTAGGTAAGGGGTAAATGTAGGGGTATGGGTGGGTTGCGCTTCGGCGGGTCGGTGTGGACTTGTTGGGCCGAAGGGCCTGTTTCCACTCTGTAAGTAATCTAATCTAATCTAAAGCCAGTTTGGTTCCTTGAGATGTTACGCGAAGACATAATCTCGCATACGTTCGATGATCGTTCTTTGAGGATCTCCTTGCCAATTGATTAATCCAGTCAAACCTAGGGGACTCTAACCCCAACCTAACCCAGGGGACTCTCATCTCAATCAAACCCAGGCGACTCTAACCGCAATTCCTGTACAGGTGGTAGAAAGTTTAGCCCTTTGCGATTTGGTTTGAATGCGCATGTGTTTGTTGGTGATTGAGTGTTTGTGCTTTGTTCCCTGGAGCTTGAGATCCGGGACTGTTTTGAATCTCATTTCTATTATGGAATTTTAACATGATTTCTTTGAAGGTTAAGGATTCTACAGTGATTATGAAATAAAATATTAACTCCTGTTCTTTTACAGGTCATGACTGCCTTATGATCAGTATCTAACTAATCTCTTTTATCCATACATAAAAGCGATTTATGGAGGACAGTTGAAGTTTCAGTTCAACATTAGATTGTAATTTTAAAAATCATATGGATAATATCTGTGATCTTGGATTCGGCCATTATTGATGCATTTGAATTTTTTTAAAACTTGAATAGACAAATCATTTTAAGGCAGCTCCGGTTATTTCACGACCTATAGCATTGTAATTGAGCAATGACTGGTCAGGACTATTTATGAAAAGTATTTTTTAAATTAAATTAATGGGGTAAAACTGGGTAATTCTAGTAATTTTCAAAGTTGGGAAATGTCTGCATTTTACATTTTAACTATTTAATACTGAATAAATGAATTAGTAACATATAAATATATATTTATAAGTAAGGTTCCGAAATGTTAGGAGGCTTTAAAGTTAGACAAGCATAAGCTGATGAATTGTTATTTGAAGTTGTTTAGAGCAAGAAACATTGCAATGCTTCTAAACGAAAAAATCAAGGTCAAAACAAACATCTGGCAACGTAACATGAGAAGCAAAATAAAAGGCAAAAATATTGATAGCCACAGTTGATGATGTAATAAAGAAAATGCCAAAACTAAAAGGACAATAAAACCGGAATGGTGGCGGGCAGCATGTTGAAACTAAAGGGAGGAGATGTTAAGTGGTGTGGTGGACAGGGACAGGGATCGAGGTGGAAATCCCCACAGGCGTGATGTTATTACAGTGGAAAGACAGATCACTTTAAGTGGGAATGTCCGGATCTGAAAAAGGAAGAGAGGGCGATATTGCTTATGAATTTTGATGAAGAATAGGGGTGCCGGGGTTCTTACCCCCGGCGATCCACCAGGAACCCTTGATAACTTTAAAGGTGGGACTTTATAAAGAGCATGTAGTTTTCCTAGCCGATACGGGGGCAGCAATGTCATCCTTAAATTTTAAGCCCAAGGGAGCAGCAACGAATTAATTAATTGGATTATGGCGACAGTTTTGCGATGAGAGGCACGAAGAATCAGTTTTGCACTCATGACAAGATACTGCTACCACATTGGGATTGAATTAACTGCAAATGGTGCTATGGAATCTGTTGAGGTTCTTAAAAATAAATGTGCTCAAGCAAAACAATTACAGAAACAGAATGAGAAATCACAAGTGACTGGTAAACAAACAGAACTGTGCAATTATAGTTTAAAAAGATTTTGGTCACTTATTGTATTTCCTCCCTGAATTACAGATAATGATTATTTTATATATATAATATATAATTAGTAATTAATATTTATAATAAATCGATTGTGTTAGCCTGAATAAATATTAATGGGCAGGATCCCTTTACACATTCTCAGTGACCTGTCATATTGATTCACGGTTAATTTAAACCAGGATAGCATTAATTCATTTTTAATTAAAGAATGGAAAGTTACATTACTGTCAGATGAGGTAACGAAAGAAGCAGCCCTGAATCCACAAGAAAAGGTGGTTTATTCCCTAATACCTACTGTCCCAGTTCCTCAGGAAGCTCCAATATTTTCTGAAAGAGAGGAAAAAGAATTGAAAAATTTAGGGGCTGCAAAACCAGCAGACGGACATTGGATGTTACCTGATGGAAGGGAACTATTAAACAAAATGATGATGCGAGAAATTATGGCTGCCACTGGGGAGTGCAAGCCAGGTGTGATTTACTCCTAAGGAAATATGGATACGATAGCCAAACAGATATGTAAGGGATGCTTAACACGTAAAAAACTTAAACAAGAAAGTGTTAAGGAAACAAATCACAGGAGGGAGAGAACCTGGGCTAAGACCATTCCAGAGCATCCAGGTAGATTATACCGAATTATCCCGAGTGGTGAGACTGAGACATGTTGGCAATAGTTGGTCATTTATCCAGATGGGTGGAGACATATTCACTGGCAACTACCAATCCCAGAAACGAAAGATTTGTTCTTAAAGAAGTATATACTGGGCTTGTCCTCTTCTTTGGCTTTCCTCAGGAAACCCTTGTGTTCTAACGCATTAACTCGGATTTCTCTGCACAGATGCTGCCCGATCTGGAAAACTTTTCCAGCACATTTCTGTCTTAGTTTCTGGTTTATGAAATCTGCAGTTCTCTTGACTTTCTTATGTGTATTATCGACAGCCACGGTCGAGGTCCTGGAGAACAGGAAGACAGCAAATGTTGTTACATTATTTGTAATTTGGCTGCAAAGAAAACCCAGGGAACTACAGACCAGTGAGTTTGATGTCAAGGGTGGATAAGTGTTTATAGGAGATTCTTAGAGGCAGGATTTACATGCACTTGGAAAGGCAAGGACTGGTTACGGATATTCGGCACATCTATGTCTAGGAATCCATACCTCATAAACTAGATTGCAGTTTTTGAAGAGGTGATCGGGAAGATAGATGAAGGTAAAGCAGCATACGTTGTCTACGTGGACCTTAGTGAGGCCCAACAAGTTTCCTCATGGTAGTCTGGTTAATAACGTTAGATCACAGGAGATCGGGGAGAGCTATGCAATTAAATACAAAATTGGCTTGATCGTAGGAGATATTGTCAGGCACGTACAGCCAGACTCCTCTGACCATTCGGATTTATGAGACAACATATACCGAAAGCCACGTTTGGCAACAACTCACCAAAAAAAAAGATCCAATACTCATCATATGCAGGACAAATTTTGACAAACAATGTTGCACGTAATTAACTGCATGAAACATTATAAAGGACAGACAACTTACGATATGCATTCATGAAGATCAACTTGACACAAAACACCACTGCCAGGTGTCCTCAGCAGGTTGACTCATGACAGTGAGTGTCGCTAATTCCGTACCTGGAAGCTTGGATTGTGTGACAGTCTGCAGCAATGGAGAATGTGTTGCTGGAACAATGCAGCAGGTAAGGCAGCATCCAAGAAGCAGGAGATTGGACGATTCTGACATGAGTACTTATTCAGGCATTCCGTCAAAACGTCGATTATCCTGCTCTTCGGATGCTGCCTGACCTGTTGTGTTTTCCAGCACCACACTCTCGACTCTGATCTCCAGCAACTACAGTCCTCACTTTCTCCTCCGTCTGCAGCATTAGTTAGTTCCTTGTGTGAGGGAACTGTTGATTGCTGATTGAGAAACACAACCAGGTCCGTAGCCCAAAAGAGTGTTTCTGCTGTTTTGAGTTTCCTGGCTGTTCAATGTGTGCTTCTGTGATCGCACAGTTGGCAGTGCTCTGGGGAGCGGCTGCAGTTATCTGCGTTAACAACCTTGATGCTATTGGTGCGTTTGGATTTGTTCTTGATTTGTGCAACAGTAACACAGTGACGGATCAATTGATATTGCAAGAAGGCAGACAGGCGTGGAAAATATCGAGGATCTGGTGGCATTTGATCAGAGTTTACCGACAGCAAGGAGAAAAGAATGTTGAATTCTTTCGGGTCGTGATGAAGAACAACCAAAGAAAGAAGTCACCAGCAAGTATAGTTTACAAGGACACTCACAGGAACCGAATTGCGAAATAAATCGTACAAAATGAGGTAGACAGATGAAGGATGACAGTAATCATGGGTAACCTGATTTTCACTCCCCAGCTCCCCTAATTCCAACTCCCAGCCCCATTGTAAACACATTTTAGAGAACCATAAACATCAACGTCGTCCAATGGAACGATCCAAGTCTTTTCTAAAATTTCGACTAGGTTATTAGTTTCAGTTATTTTTCTTTCCTGGGAAAACATCTATTTCATTGTGAGCATTCGGAAAGGAAGCCATCCTTTTTGTCAGGGAAAGAATATGATACGGAACTTTTTTTGTGCCATGTATAAGATTCCTCTGTGTCACACGTTGCTTCTACTTTCTCTCGATTTTAATAGTACTCAGTCTTTTGACTTTTCCGACCAAAGAGCATGACTTCATTATCCGGACATGAAACTGCATCTGACACGTTTTTCCCCATCCAACCTATCTATATGCCGATGCATATTGCCATGATTTCATCGTAACATGCGCACCCACTCATGTGTATTTTCAGCAAATTTGGACACATTTCACACTGCCACTTTCTCCATGCTATTGACATAAGATAATTGAAGCCTTTAATATACCCAGTCTTGACAGACTTTTGCTGTAAATAATTCTAAATACTTGCAGCCCTCTGAATGTGAGAACATTCTCCTCTTTGTTTGTGAAGTGGGTAACCCCTTCCCCTGAGATTGGGACCTCCGGTCCTGCACTGTTCTGGATATAAACCAGAGCAGAAAAAACGCTTAAACTAAAACATAATCTCACTGGCGTCTCCAGTGCCAGATCTGAGTTTTCTTTTCTGACCCCTGTTTGAATAAACTGCCCTGGTTAGCACATTAGGTTTGAAAATAACACACCTGCTTCAAAGGGACTTCAGTGCCTGTGATTAAAGTGGAGCTGAAAGGCGCGATAAAAGTGTATCTTTATTACTCGACCATTGCCGTGTTATTAATCTCTCTGCTCATTAAAATGGATCCTTCATATCCATTCCATCTCTCATCAATACCGAGCATGTTTCCCTCAAAGTTGATTTTAAATGATTTCTTGTTGGATGAGTTATCTCTGCAACTCCAGAAAACCCGTCTCAACAACTCGATATTTTCTCAGGTCTGCTCATTTCTTGACATTCAGGAAACTTGCGTTCTGAACCAGAAACGGACCTGTCTCAAAACGTTAGCTCTGTTTCTCTACCCACAGATGATTAAAAAAAACATGGGATATATGTAGGTTTCACTGAGTTTTTTTAAACAAATTGTGTTTTTCGTTAAACGTCTTCACTCCTCGTCCTCTGGCCAATTGCCCTTGTCAGTGGCAGTAGTTCCTGCTGACCATTAACTCACCCATCCACACCTCTTTCCCCCACATCATTATAAACGTCTCCAAAAAATGTCCCATTTATCTTCTTTGCTCCAAATAAAATATTCTCAGAGTCGGGAATCTCTCCACAGAAGGAAGTTTATTTATCTCTGGACATGGTGCAAAGCAGAGGATTGTGAAAAAATTCTGGGAAAATGTTGCCAATTGTCAAGTGGGAAAACTGTCAACAAGCAAAATAGAAATCCCAGCCTCGAGCTTTGTAAATCTTTAGATGTTCCTTGGGACGCGGATTCAGAGGAAAATGAAGGGTGAACTGGCCGACTGGGCAGAGAGAATTTAGAAATCTTTCCATTCTTTCGGAGGCTGGTACTTTGACTCTGATGTACTCCAGACATGGGAACTGATCTGTGATATTGAAGGGTTCTCGTTCCTGCACGTCAGGAAGTCAAATCTCATCTCAGCTCCGGGGCAATTAGAAAACGCGGGAACAGACAGGACACTGAAAGGCTGGAAGTGAGAAGAGCCCTGTTAGAAGGATAACTGATTTCCGTTGTCATGGGTGTGGCTATAAAGGGTGGGATCAGACTATTCCCATGTCTTCACCGTGAATTTTCTAGGATATATTTCGGAAAAGTCATGATAATTAAGGACGATTGTCAATATGGGAGGAGCAGGCTGCATCTTGCTTTCGGTGATCATTGACGCCATTGTCTCATCAGTCTCTATGGCGATGTTAGTCAGTGCGTTCGGCTCTTCACTGGCAGGTTGCTGTTCTCCCACGACCCAGCACCAGAGCCAAAGCTGTTCTCACACCGTCTGTCTTTTTTGACGGCACAGTTCCGGGTTCTTACCGCGGTCAGGAATATGTTCCTAATCAGGCTCGAAGGGAGAAGGTCCCGGTTTTACGAGATCTGTTTCCCGGTGACATGCATGTGTCTGCAAAGCGTGCGATCAGACTGTTCCCATTGTCCACAATGACTGCTCCAGGATTCATTTTGGAAACGTCAAACCAATTGAAGACAATTTTCATTATGCGAAGGGCAGGCGAAAGCTTGAATTCACTGACAGTCTGCTTTAGGAGATGCTGCAAGGGGCCTGCTACAAGGGACTCCCCAGTCTCTGTGGCGGAATTAGTCCTCTCGTTTGGCTGTTAACCGAGAGGGTGTACCCACGCATGGAGCAGTCGCTGTTCTTATTCATCCGACTCCTTTGCTGTGCACTTTCGGGTTTTTAATAGGTTCAGGGATATGTTCCCAAACGGAAACCAAATCCAGTGAGGAACCACAAATGCGTTGAATGGCTAGTGAAGGGTTGTGGACACTCGGAATATCAAACAAAAACAGAAAATGCTCAAGGAGCTCGGCAGGTATGGTATTACCTGTAAGACAAAATTCTCCTGCAATCTTTCCCTTTCTTTTTAACTGAATGACCGTTTCAACCATAGAGATTGATTACACAGTCCAAACATCTCCTGACATTTAACCCTCTCGAAACTGTGGTGATTGAATTCAAACAAACCGAACAGTGATTGCCTGTCCCTCAGCTTCACAGGGAGGGAGAACTTAAACCCAGTTTAGTAGCGCGCTTCTGCAGTTGTGGCCAAATAGTTGACGCGACGGGCGTTAAATCCACTGTGGATTCCTCATGCAGTTAAGCATTTTGCTGACTGTAACTGAGAACTGAGAGTGAACTTGAAGAATGCTTGTTCTCCTCTTTCTTGTTTGAAATTCAAATCGCAGGATGAAGTGAAATGCGTATAACTCAGATAAGGAACTTTAGTAATCTGCAACCAACCCCGTGTCAGGATGGATAAGGCAGAAAACTCCAGAGCAGGTAAGACCCATTTAGTTGTAGACTTCCATTGCTAAATACGTTTGCCCCTCTGAACCAGGTGACGCCAAATGAGATAAGAACAATTTAGGGGATTGTGTTGGACTGGTGCAGACTTAGTGGGCCAAAGGTCATTTTTGTGCTAGACACTTCCATGACCAGCTGCGAGGAGGTAAGTTTGTGAAGTAACAGGACATTCTTTGCAAAATGTCCCACGGCGAGGAAGGGATTGAAGCTACTCTCCCTTCATCTTTCTGTCAGTTACGGTATTCGTTGGCACATTTCAATTGGTAATAACTGTTACAGTACATATTTGTGGAATCAGTCTATATGATAATCAGGACGATGAGACCATGATGTCTCATTCCCCAGCCGAGAGCAAGCTCTTGCAGCTTACATTCCCTGGCTCTACTTTTGAAATAAAGATTAGATTAGATTACAGTGTGGAAACAGGCCCTTCGGCCCACCAAGTCCACACCGACCCGCCGAAGCGAAACCCACCCATACCCCTACATTTACTCCTTACCTAACACTACGGGCAATTTAGTATGGCCAATTCACCTGACCCTGCACATCTTTGGACTGTGGGAGGAAACCGGAGCACCCGGAGGAAACCCACACAGACACGGGGAGAACGTGCAAACTCCACACAGTCAGTCGCCTGAGGCGGGAATTGAACCCGGGTCTCTGGCGCTGTGAGGCAGCAGTGCGAACCACTGTGCCACCATGCCGCCCACTTTCTCGATGTGCCTGTGTTTATATCAAACAGCTCATTAACATCGGGACTGGTCTTTCAGAGAAAACTGGAGGTGTGACAGGGACAGAAACAGAACCGACGAGACGTGAAAGTGTTGAGATTTTGCCGTGGGTCCGTTGTGTTTAGTGAGGAATGTCTGCTGGTCGCTATCCTGTCAGATCCCAGGAGCTAGGGGGCTTGTTTTGGAAGGATTTGTGTTATTGAAAGTTACACATCAGAAGCGTGTTGGATTATTTCAGCTCAGTATCCATTTCATATCATTGCTGACGGCAATGAAGCACATTTTCTGCGAAGTGCCTTGTATTCCACTTAAAGCCGTCTTCCTCCAGAGAAACTTGTGGACGTAAAGCACATGAAGTGGGTACAATTCTGAGGACTCTGTCACTATCAGGGAATGTGCCTGTGTGGCCTCCTCTGTATGTGAACGTGAGAATACGTTCCTCAAAGGGGTTACAACAGTGTTACCAGGTCATCTTTCAGTACCATTGTTATGTCATTTAAGATCACAGGAAGAATCTCATTGCTACAAACTGAGACGAGAATAGATGGATGCCTGATCACGTGCGCTTCACGATGGACGAATAGCCCTTCTCCACTCCTCTCCCACACGCTTTTCAAACTCGAGGCCAGAGAGAAACTGACCTGAGGAGAAATTCGCTTCACAACCTTCTACTACCAATTTTGCAAACTTCCTTACCATGCTTTCTATCTTACCACCTAAATCATTTATTTAAATGTAAAAAAATGAATGTGCGCTCAGCCAATGGGACACCTTTGGTAACAGTCCTCCAGTCTGAAAACGACAGTCTACCACCATTCTCAGCATCCTGCTATTAAACTAATTTTATATCTAAGTGGAAAACTTACATTAAATCTGATGTGATCTGACTTTATGAATTAGTCAACCATGTAGAAACGTGTAAAAGCTTTTATTAAAATCCAAGTGAGCAAAGTCTGTCACTTTGTCCTCATTGATCTTCTTGGTTACGCCGTCAAAGAACTCAATCAATTTTGGTCAAAACCATGCTGATTATCCCGATTCATTCATGTATCTAAACATTCATATAAATCCTATCATTTCGAATTGCATCCAACAACTTACCCACGACCATAACCAGGCACACAGGTCTATCGCTCCCAGGCTTCTCCATGAATTCCTTTCTAAACAAAGGCACAACATTAGCCATCCTCCACTCATTCGGCGCCTCAATCGTAATAATAGATTATAAAAATATTTTTACGAAAGGCCCAAAGGTTTATTTCCCCAACTTCCCTCAAACATCCGGGATACAGGAAATCAGATCTCAGAGAAATATCCAACTTTATATTTTCCAGATCATCCAGCCCTTCCCCTTTTCAATGTGAACTACTTTCAAAACTTCAATATTTAGTTGTACCCGCTATTTCGTTCTCTATGGTGTAAACTGACGCAAAGTGAACATTATATGTCTCTCCATCTGCTTAGGTTCAAGACAAAGGTGAGCTCTTCCATCTGAAAGTGGTCCTATTTGGTCTCAAGTTCTTGATTACTTGTAGATTCTCTTTAGACTATACTAAACTTTATGTTCTGATGATATTTCATATCCTCGATTGACATTTATGATTTCCTCCTTAAGAATGCCCCTCCATTCCTTATATCGTTCAAGAGATTCACTTGAAACTATTTGTTAATATGGAAGCTGTCACCTTTTTAAAAAAATCCTTATGACAGGAATAAATCTCAGCAATCAACGTTGTTCTAACGGAATACCTAAAATGTGGAAACAGGCCATTCGGACCAAGAAGCCCCCATTAATCCTGCGAAGGGAGTCGCACACAAACTCACACCTCTACACAATTCCTGTAACTCTGCATTACCCTTGACCAAAGAACATCAGCCACACATCTTTAGTCTGGGGAGGAATGTGCAAACTCCAAATACACAGTCGTCCAAAGTAAATATTGAACTAACATCGCTGAGGCCGCAAGGCATTAGTACTCACCACTGAGTCAGCCATTATAAACCTCCTATCCACCACTCAAAACATATCATCACTTAGATATGGGGCCAATACCTACTCTAAATGTTCCAAATGCATCTGCCCAGAGCCTCCTATTGACTGAGGTCTAAACCTCTGCCAGTGCTTTCCTATTCGCTTGAACTGTACGCCTGCATTGTATTTGCCTTCCTAAACACCAACTGAAACTGCATGTGAAACATAAGAGAAAAATGAACTTTGAATTCTTTCTGCTTTCATAAAATTTTCTATGCCACTACCCTTCTACCAAACATATGACCTCACAATTTTCCACAAAGTATCGCAACTGCAAATATTTTTTTCAAAGCACTCAGTCCGTTCAAGTCATCCTGCAGTATGCCCGCTTCATCAATAAGGTCTATCCATACACCTATCATTGTGTCTTCTTCAAATGGAGCAATAATACCGTCAGTTCCTTTGAATGGATCATTCATACTGAATGTGAATAGCTGTGTTGCCGACACTGACTCCTGCTGAACTCCACTTGTCACGGGCTGCCATCCTGGAGAAGACCCCTTTACCCAACTGACTGCCTTCTGCCAGTCAGCCAAGCCTCAATCCATGACCTTTTCTTTAGCAGTTTGCCATACTACATCTTGACATATCCCTGGGGAAATTCAAGCTTGTAACCTCCACAGGCTTGACTTCGTCTAACTTGCTCATTACCTACTCAAAGCATTCTAACATATTTGTTAGATGTGATTTTTATCTTGCCAACCTCTGCTGATACTTCACGTACTCCGTAATCCCATCCTTCCAATGACCTTTGATACTGTGTTGAACACAAAGCTGATTTATTTGATTGTTATCTAGAATATTACAACTTGATTTCAGACCTGAATGTGAAGAACAACAAAGTTCAATCGCTGTTGAGGTATGTAAACACTACGCTGTCTCAGTAGGGTCGATGAGTGAGTAAATTCCTTCCTTCAGTGGGATTCCTCTACTCTCTCAGCAGGGTCGATGAGTGACCTAACTGTTTTTTCTCACATAGAGCAGATAAATGCTTGCTGCCAACTGCAAAGCAGATGGTGTTTTGAGAGTTGAGATGATCGCTTGAACCTATTCCTGGAATAAATACACTTGAAATGTCTCTCACAATTCGAAAATATCAATGGGAAATCAGTTCTACAGAGACTAGAGAACACATCCCACGGGCTACATATTTGATAGGTCTCTCCTCAATGTGATGACGTTCATGGTAAACTGTCCCCAGGAACGTTTATAATGATAAATGTCTTTCTTCAGGGTGAACACGTTGATGACACGTTAGTATTCAGAAACTTGTGCAGTACTTCCCGCAGTCATGGCATTTAGAAAGACCTGTTAATACTGTGAGAAAGGTGATGAGCCATCCGGTCGCTCAGACGTCACAGCTCGGTACACAGATTTGGAATTGGAGAAGTCTCTACTCCGGGTGCGCCCGTGGATCAGACGTCAGGTCTCTATATATCTTAATGGACTCTTATTTATGTGAGCATATTTCTCAGAGATGAAGCACACACAGGTTTGATAACATTTTCCGAAGTCCGGAGAGATAAAAGGTTTCTCATTAGTATGAGCGTGATGTTCGGTTATCCAATCGCTGGATGGTTTAAAGCATTTTTCGCAGCCCAGACATTGAAATAGTTTCTCATCATTTTGAACGAGCAGGTCAGAGACAGAGTGAATCCCTTCCCACACTCTGAGCAGGTGAATGGCTTGTTCCTTTTATCATTTCGTCCATGGGAATTCAGCTCAGACAGGGAAATGAGTCCCCACATTTCCACAGTCATTCCTCACTATGACTGCAATTGAGGTGTGTAAGTCTGATGATAGATAAAAACCTGGTCCACACACACAATAAGTGAACGATTTATCTCCCACTATAACCAGAGCTTTTTCCTTTCATGTTTGAAGTCTGATCAAGTTGTATTTAGGATAAAATGCGCGGCTTCATCAGATCATGGTGGAGAGGTTGATTTGTAAATCTTACCCTTCTAATATCCTGCGAAATTGATGTGATCCAAAAATGAGAGTGTGAAACCGTCTTTCAAAAGACTCTAGATTCTGTCTGAAGATATGGTCTGAAGATAAAGGGTTTTCAAGACTAAGATTTTGACCATAATTTAGTCAGAATCTTTCATGCACACAGTCTCCACCACAGAGAACGAGCGGGTCAGCAGGTGGATATGAACACGATCACCTCCCTGTTCCCTCCAGATCAAACACTGTCCTGACTTGTCTGACATGCAGTCCTGTTGGAGCAGACATTTCGTACAATTGCATCATTGCACAGCTGAGGTCTCTGACTTAAATCCCTAACTCAAAATCCACTGCTTCACCAGAGGGTCGAAATTGTCATGCTGGGAAACCGCAGCAGGGCAGGCAGCAACGAATGAACAGGACAATCGACGTTTTGTACACGAGCCTTCATCAGGAAAGAGGCTTGTGAACCGAGGGGTAGACAGACAAATGGGATCGGGTGGGGCTGGGACAAGGTAGCTGAGAGTGTGATGGATGGATGGAGGTAGCGGTAATGATGATAGGTCGCAGCGCAGGGTGGAGCAGATCGGTGGGATCGAAGATGGATAGATAGGATGGTTTATGAGAGCGGCGGAAGCCCTGGACCTGAAAGAACTTGGCTGTGTGGGAGGCAGAGGTGACTGTTCAGCCAGGGGCCAGTGGCGTTGTTTGTTACGGGTGTCCCGGAGATGTTTTCCAAAGCTGTCTGTAATTAGGCATCCGATCTCCTCAATGTCGAGGAGACTGCAAAAGGAGCAATTGATACAGTCAATGACATGCGTGGAAATGCAGGTAAAACTCTGATGGACATGGAAAGGTCCTTTGGGGCCTTTGACGGAGTTGAAGGCGGATGTGTGGGTGGATGTTTTGCAAATCCCGTGTTGGAATGAGAAGGTTCTGGGAGGGGAGTGTGGTTTGGTGGTAGCG
>NC_057717.1:67904258-67905055 GCF_004010195.1 Chiloscyllium plagiosum | reverse complement strand
GAAATACCGGAGGATGACATCATGTCTACAGAGGCTGTTGGATTTTAAAGTGATGAAGAAGGAAGTTCTGTCCTTGTCATATTTGGAGGGATGGGTTTTGAGAGTCTGGTTGAGGGAAGTGGATGAGATGAGCTGGGAAGGCATCATCGACGATGTGACAGGAGAAAATGCCTCGCCACTGATTCAATCTTCTCCTGGCAATTGTTTGAGTCTGAACAGACACGTCATAACCATGGTGACAACCTTCACCTCGTGATGTGTTTTTAACCACATATCCCCATCATCACCATGTCAGCCGACTTGCACCTCATTAACATAATTAACTCATCCACGTCTCTGCTCTTCTGCAGCTCAAACTATAATCCATTCGTTTGGACGACACGGTAATAATACACTTCCATCCATCCTTTCAAATTCCCTCCCTGCTCTGGTGCTAGTGAGGCAAGGAATAAAGAGAGAGAGAGAGAGAGAGGAGTTGAACACGTGGCTACTGGGATGGTGCTGGAGGGAGGGCTTTGGATTCTTGGATAATTGGGGCTCTTTCCGGGGTAAGTCGGAAATCTATAAGCAGGATCATCTTCATCTGAACCTGAGGCGTACCAATATCCTGGGGAGGGGGAATCGCTAAGGCTATTTGGGATGGGACTGGGATGGTGCTGGAGGGAGGGCTTTGGACTCTTGGATAATTGGGGCTCTTTCTGGGGTAAGTCGGAAATCTATAAGCAGGATCATCTTCATCTGAACCTGAGGCGTACCAATATCCTGGGGAGGGGGAATCGCTAAGGCTATTTGGGATG
>NC_057717.1:67903099-67903758 GCF_004010195.1 Chiloscyllium plagiosum | reverse complement strand
GCTACAGAGTGAGTGAGAGTAAGGGGTGTCAGACGAATGTGAAGTTAGATCAGGAGACAGCATGAGGAGAAATACACAGAAACTTTTCTTAGAAACTCTCACAGACTGTAAGCTCTTTGTCTGGTACCATACCTTATGAACACCATGCTGATACTGGCTGTCATCCCAGATCATTTATCACCAATAACATCCCAGAGCTGAGTTGCTGACAGTTAAACACAATCCAATAGACCAATAGATTGGTTCCAGAGAGCAGGTGGATTAATTTAAGTATTCTGGGCCAACAGGAACTTGTAGCCCCTTTAGACACTGCGTGAGAGGCAGGGTGGCATCTCAGTGAAGGGAATCACTGGCAGAGGGGAAATCAGGATCTCAGCGGTGGGTCAAATAATGATTGATAAAGTTTGCACACCACTTCCATGGTTTTGCAATTCATATTACAATTTATATAACTCCACATAGTAAGTGTATTTTAACAATATTGTCTTTTTGTAATTTTTATGTTTTGGTATGCCTTTTTATCCTTGTATATTTTGTTGAATAAACACATTTTATTACTGAGGAAGAAAGGACCTGCTCCAATGGGACAGTCGTCATCTGAACCGCGCTGGGACCAGAGTCCGAGTGAATCCTAACCAGGGCTGGAGACAGAGCTTTAA
>NC_057717.1:67879076-67902975 GCF_004010195.1 Chiloscyllium plagiosum | reverse complement strand
TCTGACTGAGAGATTGTGTGCGTGAGAGAAAGTGTGTATGACTGAGCGTGTATGTGCAAGTGAGACAAATCAAATCCGTATCCGAGAAGCAATCCATGTGTGAGTAAGCGAATGTATGTATGAGCTAGTGTACATAAGATGATTTAGGTGTCAGTGTGTACTTTGTGGGGAGCGATAGCATGTATATGAGTGCGAGAGAGAATGTTTTTGTGAGAAAGGTAATCTCCGTGTATGTAAGAGAATGTGTGTCTTAAGTAGTGAGTGTAAGGGTAGGAGTTTGCGAGTTTGTGTGTATATGTAAGAGAGTGAAAGAGAAAGTATGTGTTTCGGTGCAAGAGGGAGAAATGATTCATTTGAGTGTGAAAATATGCGTGCACGTGTGACCGTCTACAAGAGACTGTGTGCGTGTCTATATATGTATGTGAGTGAATGATAGATAAAAACATATGTGTATGCATGTGGGAGATTATGAATCTGTGTGTGTAACTGCGAGGGAGAGAATATATGTGTCTGTGAACAAGTGAAAGAGCCTGTATGTCTAACTGTGAGATTTTGTGTTTGTGTCAGCTTGAGATTATGAGTGAGCCTGTGTGTAAGTCAGACTGTGCGAATCAATGTGAGTGTGTGTGAGTGAGCGGAGAGGGGAGGCAGAAAATGAGAGAGAGAGAGCGAGCGATCGAGCGAAAGACAGAGAGAGACAGAGAGAGAATATATTTGCATAACCGTGCTGAATGGAAAGAAATATGGCGTCAGAGCCATTTTACCATTTGTCTCCAATCCTAGGTAGTATCAGTGATTAATCTGCCATTTTAATGTGCCCAACATGTGTGTGTGCGTGCGTGTATGTGTGTGTGTGTGCGTATGTGTGTGTGTATGTGTTTGCGCGTGCGTGCGTGCGCGCACACATGCGTGTGAGTGAATGGGTGGGAGGGCATGTGGATGGCTGTGTGTGTGGATGTGTGTGTGTGCGTGTGTAGGGGCGTATGGATGTGTGTGTCTGTGTCTGTGTGTGTATGTGTGTGTATATGTGTGTGTGAGCGTGCGGGGTGGGGGTGCAGTTATAGGGTTTAATTAGAAAAGTCGAATTAAAAGAGGAGGTAAGAGGACAGAACTCAGGAGAGGTTATTAAAATCTCCAGCACAGACACAAGTAGGATAGAGAATCTGGAAATGTTTAACATATCAAACTTCAAGCGCACTGGACAAATGAATGACAATGAGAAGTGGGACGGTTAATGCAGGACTGAAGGGGTTACAACTGAATGCTGTTGTATAAGGAATAAGGTAAATGAGCTTGTGGTGCAGAATTAAATCAGCAGGTATGAAGCGATGGGCATCACGGAGATGTGGCTGTAAGGTGATCTGAATATTTAAGGATATTTATCCTATCGAAAAGATAGGCAGGTGGACAGAGTGAGTGGGTTTGCATTATTAGTAAGAAATGAGATTAAATCAATAGTAAGAAAAGAAGTAAGGTCAGATGGTTTAAAATCTCCGTGGGTAGAATTGAGGAACCACAAAGGTAAGACAACCACAGTTGAAGTCTTGTACAAGGCTCCAAAGAGTAGTCAGGAGCTGGGGCACAAGATACACCAGGAGATAGAAAAGATGTGTAGGAAAGACAAAATACAGTAATCACGGGGGGGGGGGGGGGTTCAGTATTAGATTAGATTACTTACAGTGTGGAAACAGGCCCTTCGGCCCAACACGTCCACACCGACCCGCCGAAGCGCAACCTACCCAGACCCATTTCCCTACATTTACCCCTGCACCTAACACTACGGGAAATTTAGCATGGCAAATTCACCTGACCTGCACAGTTTTAGACTGTGGGAGGAAACCGGAGCACCAGGAGGAAACAGACGCAGACACGGGGAGAATGTGCAAACTCCACACAGTCAGTCGCCTGAGGCGGGAATTGCACCCGGGGCTCTGGCGCTGTGAGGCAGCAGTGCTAACCACTGTACCACCGTGCCGCCCACTTATGCAGGGCTACTGGGAACATCAGATTGGTAGTGGTTCGCAAGAAAAGGAATTTTAGGAATGTTTATGAGATGGCCTTTTGGAGCAACTTCTGGTAGAGTCCACACGGGAACAGATGAAACTGGATTTAATGATGCATGATTCGTAAGGGAGAATAGGGTGAAGGTAAACCTCTGAAGCAATGATCAGAACATGGACGAATATATTCTGTAATTTGAGAGAGAGAGAGAAGATAGAATCAGAGATAATAGTATTTCAGCTGAATAAAGGCAACTGCAGAGGCATAAGGGAGAAGCTGGGCAGAATTGAGTGGGAGAGGGGCCAAGCATGAAAGACAGGGAACAGCAATGGCAGCAGATTCCAAAATTAATTCAGGAGACACAGCAGAGATTCTTGCCGAGGAATAGAGGCATGGTCCAGGGAGGATGAGACAGTCAGGGCGGACGAAGGAAGTCAGGGATTGCGAACAAGCAAAAGAGCAAGCATATAATGTCGTGAGGGACAGTGGGAAACGGGAGAATTGGGAAACTTACAAAGACTAACAGAGGGCAAAAAGGACAGAGAAGATTAGATATGGAGGTAAGCTAACCAGTAATAGAACGGAGACTGTAAGAGGTTCTTTAGATATATAAAGGGCAAAATAGAGGCAAACGTGAATATGGACCACTGGAAAATGATGCTGGAGAAACAGTAGTGGAAAACAAATAAATGAATGAGGAACTTTGCATCAATGTTCATGTTGGAAGACACGAGTAATTTCCCAACAACTGAAGAGAGTGAGAGGGCAGAGCTGAGTATGGTGGTCATCACCAAGGAGAACATGCTAGAAAACTGAATGACCTGAATTTGAATAAATCACCTGAATCATATGGACTACACCCCAGCATTGTAAGGGAGATAGCTGAAGAGATAGCAAAAGTGAAAGTGGTAATCTTTCAGGAATGACTAAAATCAGGAAAGGGTGGAAAATTGCTAACGTGACACTCCATTTAATAAGGGAGTTAAGCAGAAGATGGAAAATTACAGACTCATTAGCCTAACCTTGGTTGTGGGTAACATCCTGGAATCCATCGTGAAGGATGGGATTTCTGAATACTTGGAAGTATTTCGTAAAATAGTGCAAAGTCAGCATTGTTTCATCAATGGGAGGTCATGGCTGACAAACCTGCTGGAATACTTGGAGGGAGTAACGAGCAGATTTGACCAAGAAGAACCAGTAGATGTTATCCCCCTACTTCTCTAAAATCCTTTGAGAATGTGCCGCGCAGGAGGCTATTGAGAAAGATTAGTGCCCCTGGTTTTACAGGCAAGATGCTAGCTTGGATAGATGCATAGCTGTCTGACAGAAAGCAGAGAGTGGGGATAAAAGTCTCCTTCTCAGGATGGCATCCAGTGACAAGTGGTATTCCTCTAGACTCTGTGTTAGGACCATAAAATTCGCTTTGTGCATTAATGGTCTACATGAAGGAACTGAGGGCATTCTGGCTAAGTTTTCAAACAGTGCAAAGATGGAATAGAGGGATAGGTAGCATTGAAGAGGTGGCTCGGCTGCAGGAGGGTGCAGTAGCACCCTCTAGCACCCCTCTGATGTTTGTCTTCCAGACCACCAACCTCAGGATACAATGCATCATCCTCCGCCATTTCTGACACCAACAGTCAGATCACACCAGCAGAGATATACTTCCCTTCCCTCGCCTATCAGCATTCTGCAGAGACCATTCCATTCACGACTCCTTCGGTAGGTTCACGCGTCCCCCCTCCCACACCCCAACAAGCCACCTTCTATTCCCGGCACCTTCCCTTGCCAATGCAAGAGGTATGAAACCTGTGCCAACAATTTTCTCCTCACCTCCATCCAAGGCTCCAAAGGATCCTTCCACATCAGGCAGAGAACGTCGTGTGCATCCAAACACCTCGTCTCCTCTGTCCATTGCTTCTGGTCTCCTTTACACTGGGGAGACAAGACGTCAACTTGCAGAACGGTTCAGCAAACACTCTCGATCACACACCCAACAACCCCACTTCACTGTGGCTGAATACTTCGCCTCCCCCTACCACTCCTCCAAGGACATACAAGTTCTTGTCCTCCTCCACTGTCACATTCTAGCCACCAGACGTGTGGAGGAAGAGCGAATCGTCTTCCACTTTGCCACTCTTCAACCACCCGATATCCATCGCAACGTCACCAGTTTTATCATCTATCCTCCCTCCACCTTATCCCAGATATAACCCTCCAACTGAGCACCGCCTATTGAACTGTCCTACCTGATATCTTCCTTCCCATTTATCCACTAAACCTTCATTTAGCCATCTTCTTCCAAGCTATCTTCCTCCCAGCCCCTCCCATTCACCTCTCAACCCCTTTCCGCCCACCCACTTCATTCCTGATAAAGGCTTTATGACGGAAACGTCGAATGTCTTGTTCCTCCGAGTCCGCCTGAGTGGCAGTGCTTTTCTAGCACTACACGTTTTGACTCTGATCTCCAGCAACTGCGGTCTTCACTTTCTCCTGCTGAAAGATTTGCACAGGTTAGGGGAGTGAGCAAAGAAGTGGCAGGTGGAATATGACGTGGACAAATGTGAGGTCATGCAGTTTGCCAGGAAAAATAATGGCATGGATTATTTTTTAAATAACGAGCAAATTCAGAAGACTTGGCGGCGGGGTTGGGGGGTGGGGGGAATCTGGTTCAAGGATCTTGAAAGGTAAACCTGCAGGTTGTCAGCAGTTGGGAAGGCAAATAAAGTAATTCCATTTATTTCAAGAAGGCTTGAATATAAATGCAGGGATGTACTTCTGAGGCCCTATAAGATTGTGGTCAGGCTCCATTTGGACTATTGAGCACAGTTTTGGGTCCCATATTTTAGGAAGGATGCACTGGCCCTGGAGCAGTTTCCAATAAAATTCACGAAAGTGGTCCCAGGAATGAAAAGCTGAACAGATGAAGAACATTTGAGGGCTCTGGATCTATATTTGATAGAATTAAAAAGGATGCTAGGAGGTCTAATTGAAATTTACAGAATATTGAATGACCTGGACAGGGTGAATTTTGGGAAGATATTTCCAATGGAGGGGAGACTAGGACCCGAAGGGACAGAGTAAAGAGAAGATCTTTTCAAACACAGATAAAGACAAACCTCTTCAGCCAGAGAGTGGTGAATCTAGGAAATTCACTGCTTCAGAAGGCTGTCGAGGCCAGGTAATTGAGTGTATTTAAGAGCAAGACAGATAGGTTCTTGATTGTAAAGGGGATGAAGGGTTACAGATAGAAAGCAGAAGAATGTGGTTGGGAAGCTCAACAGCCATCATTGAATGGCAGAGCAGGCTCAATGGGTTGAATGGCCAAAATTCTGCTCCAATGTCTTCTGGTCGTATGGTTAATATTGACTCTCCTCATTCCTCATTGGAGATGTATCCTGGAATTTGATCTTCTTACGATTTATAAAGAGTAACATCCCCATACTGATGACTGGGAAATATCATGTTCCCTCCCTCCAGTCTCTGCAACCATGTCCCCAATATCACAATCACACTGAAATTGAAAACCAGTGCATGGTACTTAATCACAGTTGATGGACATCGACAACATTAACAGCATGACCCTCACCTGCCCTCTCTGATTCTCGACAAACCATCTGAGTTGTGTGTCACAACATATTCTCTGTTAACATATCTATGCCATTTGTCTGTTATAACTCATGCATTTGTAGGCACATTTGCCTGTCAGATTATGGACTAGAAAAGTTCTCTCCATATTTTACTGACATGAAAATCACTGATCAGTAGTTGCAGACTGTACGTTTTCATTTATAAACGGAAAAACCTGTTTATGTTCTGACAATCCTTTGACATTACTCCCATATCCAAGGCAGATTGAATGATTACACGCAATCAACCTACCATCTCTAATATTCCTTCCCTCAACCACCCCCACATATCCCAAGGTAAATGAGTAAATTTTAAAAGTTCTTTTGAATTTTAATAAAATCAATATTGAACTCAAAGGGCTTAAATGGAGCTATTTGTTCTATGACTGTGATTAATGCCCATCTCGGTGGATCCTAATTATCACAGGAGAGAGTTTCCATCAGTGACAGATAAATGGGCTCTGTTCAATGTGTTATCCCATAGTGTGAGCAGGAACATCGCTGACAGCACTAACAGGGATCAGCAGCTCGAGAGAGAGGGGAGGAGAGATCAGAATCTGAGAACATTAGACAGCAACGTTGCAATAATTGTTCATATCTGAGGACCATGGATTGGAATGTTCCAACAATGGATCAGAATCGGAGAACATTAGACTGCAATGTTCCAACAATCGATCAGAATTTGAGAACATTAGACTGGAATATTCCAACCATGGATCAGAACCTGAGAACATTAGACTGGAATTTTCCAACAATGGGCAGGAGTTTATCTGGGGGTGTTTACTGGCTTTGTCAGCCTTGGATATTATTAGCATATCGGATCTAGGATATCCTTTGGATTATTCAAGGTGAATACTGTCCCATTCTCGCGATAGTTGGTCTTCCTGGTAAGTCATTAATTGGTCTACAAAACCGGGTTGAACTGAATTTCTGCTTATTATATGGACATTTTGGAAAGTGCAAGTCAATATCTTCAGTTCCAATTAAAATTCATTTCCTTATATGTTATAACTATCAAAATAAGATTTATAAATTATTCACTGATGTGCGTGAAGGAACCAGACTCTTTTCAAACTCCTTAATCAATTTTGTCCTTCACAGATTTACATCTCCATGTCCTCCACACTCGCCAATTCTGTCCAATACCACCATCATGATATCCCAGTCTCGTCCTCAGTCTCAGTGCAATATCTGAATAAACCATTTGTATCGTTGTTCAATCCAGATGCAACAGTTTCACGTTCCTTGTAATCACATGTCCGTCACAAAATAATTGCTATTGAGAATGTTTAACTTGTTCTCTGCACATAAGGAAAGACAGGTTATGATGGTCAAGCCACTGACTCATAATCTAGAGCCACAGATTAATGGCCTGTTGGTATCTCACGAAGGAAATTGGGGAGTTCAAAAGCAACCATTATCATTTGTTATAAAAACCAATCTGCTTGCCTCAAGACCTTTAGGGAAGTCAATGTGTCATGATTCCCTCCACAGGTTTCCGTGTGACTTCTGTGATGAACACGTGGATGTACTTACCTTTGAGAGAATTAAAAACCAACAATAACTACCTGAAAGCACCAAGAGTTCTGAAAAATAGATATAATGTAACATTTGGTTGAACAACCCGATTAGCTCATTGTCTCGAAACAAATTCAGCAAATTATTTTAAATTATACCCCAAAACACCCACCTCCAACCAAGTTTCAATTTCTTATATTGACAATCTTAACAGCCAATGATATAATCCAATAGTTTGGCGGTACAAGACCATGGAAAATTGAACAAATGAGAGGTGAACTGCCAAGCTACCAGCATACAAAGACTGCCTGAAAAATAACTCTCCTATAGTTACCTTTATTGATTAGTAACTGGTGAAGCAGATTCCCCAAGAAGAAAAGAAGACAGGAATATGGTCGAAGAACCGAAAGCTTCCTGGTTTTGAGATAAGCAGTTTTGTTTTGTAAATCTTAATTAGGAGTCTTATTGGGCTAATATTGTGGAGGGGGAAGGTAAAAGGCAGGTTAGAGGAAGAAGTTGTAAATAGTCGTTCGTTTATTATTCTCTGTTATACTTTAAGAAATAAAGTTGTTATCTTTTACTTTAAATAGATTTGGACTCTAGAATTATCACAGATTACTGCATGGGAGAAATCTTTTCTCTGTTGCTGGTTTTAATTATAAGGAAAATTTATCCTGTGTTGTGACACTACAAACCCATAGCTATGCGATTTACTCTTTATGGTACTGTTGAACAGCTGAACCAGCCACTCAGTTCAAGATCTGCATAATATGCTGCCCTGACCAGGGCTTCATACATACTGTGAGAGAAGAATAAAGGTAAAGATAGCTCCTTTTCTCAGCCTGCTTTCTATATTCCTACATCTCGTTTCCATTCAGGTACGTGTGCATCCCCTATTTTAGGTGTATTCAATCTCACTAAAATTGTCTCCGAGAGTGGTGCACATCTCCATAGGTGTCTCTGGTGCTGGCTTTATTAATGCTGAAGTACACATGTAAGGGACTTATAAATTCCATGTCAAACGTCGTGCATAGAGAAGAAATTACTTTTTGTGGCACATGAAATAAGTGGTGATGTCTAAATGAGAGAAAATATGTTATTTGACAATCCGTGAGAGCGTTGTTGAGCCAGTATTTGGGGTACTGTGGAATTACTTTCTCTCAAGTTTCACCAGACTAATCGCTAGGATGATGGCACCATGAGCAGTGAATGAAGCTCAGTGAGAGAATAAGAGGTGATTGCATTGAACCTTAAGGGGGATGGACAATCACTCAAGATGTTCTAAACAGACCCTGATACGGTGATAAGTTCCGTAGCTTTTTTCCACTCAGATTACATGATTCTCGATAGTTTAAGAGCTTCTCAGAACGTTCCACCCAACCACCCCCACTCCCTATTTCAACTGAGGCAGAGAGAGAAAGAGAGAGGAGAGAGAGACAGAGAGCGCGAGAAAGAGAGAGAGAGGTAGAGGTTCAGGCTTTTGAATAAACTTTCCCAACATTAATACAGTTCAACTGGTGCGTGATCCTGCCATGAACATCATGTTATCCATAAATGCAAACATCTAGGCACTACAATCCTCTGGGGAAGGGAATTTCCACTTGAACAGCACTTTGAGAATTTCTCATTTCTCAAATGTTGGAGCCGATCCAAATGTACTGTCTAAACATGTTGGTTAATTCCGAAGCATCTGTATCCCTCTTCTCCCCACTTACTCATGTATCTGTCTAGATGCATCTTAAATGAATCTAGCATGCCTGCCTCGACCAACTCTGCTGGCAACGCGTTCCAAACGCCCACCACCCTCTGTGTGAAGTACTCACCGCGTGTATCCCGCTTAAACTTTCCACCTCTCACCTTGAAAGTGTGACCTCTTGTTATTGAATACTTCACCCTGGGAAAAAGCTTGTCTCTATCCACCCTTTCTAGACCCTTCATAATTTTATAAAGCTCAATCAGGTCACCAATGAATCTCCTTATTTCTAATTAACCTTACCTACTCAAACTTTCTTCATAGCTCGCACCTTCCATACCAGGCAACATCCTCATAAACCTTCTCTGCGCCCTCTCCAAAGGGTCCATATCATTATGGTAATGTGGCGACCAGAACTGTACACAATATTCTAAATGCGGCCGAACCAATGTCTTGTCAACTGTTATACTCAATACCCCGTCCAATGAAGACAAGCATACTATATGCCTTATTGACCTGTGCAGAAACCTTTAGGGTACAATGGACTTGCACTCCCAGATCTCTCTGCTCATCAACTTTTCCAAAGGCTCGTCCATTCATTGTATAATTTGCTCTAGAATTACTCTTGCCTAAATGCAAACACTCACATTTGTCTGCAGTGAAATCCATCTGCCACTTTTCTGCTGAACTCTCCAGTCTATCTATATCAGAAAGGAGAAAGTGAGGACTGCAGATGGTGGAGATCAGAGCTGCAAAATGTGTTGCTGGAAAAGCACAGTAGGTCAGCCAGCATCCAAAGAGCAGGAGAATCGACGTTTCGGGAATATCTTCGATTCCTGAAGAAGGGCTTATGCCCGAAACGGCGATTGTCCTGCTCCTTGGATGCTGCCTGACCAGCTGCGCTTTTCCAGCAACACATTTTTCAGTTTATCTATATCCTACTGTATTCTTTGACATTCCCTTTTGCTTTCTGCTACTCCACCAATCTTCGTGTCATCTGAAAACTTGCTGATCATACCAACAGCGCCCTCTTCCAGATCATCTATGTATATTACAAACAACAGTGGCCCCAACACTGACCCCTGTGGAACATCACTGGTCACTTTTCTCCATTGCGAGAAACTCCCTTCAACTACTACTCTCTGTCTCCTGCTGCTCAACCAGTTCTTTATCCATCTAGCTAGAACAACGTGCACACCATATGACTTCAATTTCTCCATTAGTCTACCATGGAGAACCTTATCAAACACTTTACTGAAGTCCATGTATATGACATAAACAGCCCTTCCTTCATCTATCAAATTGGTCACTTCCTCAAATAACTCAATTACGTTGATAAGGCACGATCTCCCCCGCGCAAAACCATGTTGCCTATCACTGATAAGCCCATTCTTTTCTAAATATAAATAGATGCGATCCCTCAGTACGCTCTACAGCAACTTTCCTACCACCGAGTCAGGCTCACTGGTCTGTAGTTACCTGGAATATTGCTACTACCCTCCTCGTACACGGGGACAAAATGAGCAACCCCCCAGTCCTCTGGCACCACACCTGTATTTAAGGATGCCATAAAGGTATCTGTCAGGGATATTTCCTCTCTCGCCTCCCTCAGCACCCTGCGATAGATCACATCCGATCCTGGTGATTTGTCCATGGTAATAACATGTAGACTACCCAATACATCTTCCCTATTTATGTCAACGTGATCCAGACTAATCAAACTTCGATATCTAATCTCAACATTCATCATGCCCCTCTCCTCAGTGAACACTGATGCAAAGTAATCAGTCAGAATCTCACCCATTCTCCCAGGTTCGATATACAGCCTTCCTTTGTTATCCTTTAGTGGACCAATCATTTCTTTAGTTATTTGCTTCCTTCTTATATAAGAATACACCGCTGTGGAATTCTTCTAAATTCTGCTCGCTAATGCTATTCCATGACCCCTTTTAGCCCGCTTGATTCCTTGTTTAAGACTTGTCCTATTCTTCTGATATTACTCCAGGGCCCGTTCTGTTCTTAGCTGCCTAGACCTTATGTATGCTTCCTTTTTCCTCTTAGCTAGTCGTACAATTTCTCCTGTCATCCACGGTTCATTAATCTTGCCCCTCCTATCCTTTGCCATCAACGGGAAATGCCTATCCTGCACTATCTTTGACCTATCTTTGAAAGCCTCCCGCATCTCAAATGTGGACTTCCCTTCAAGTTGCTGTGTCCAATCCACATTTCCGAGTTCCAGCCTAATTTTGATATAATTGGCCTTGGCCCATTTTAGTACTCTTCCCTTAGGACCACTTTCTACTTTATCTACGATTATTCTAAAACTTACAGAGTTGTGGTCACTGTTCCCAAAGAAATCCCCCACCGCAACGTCTACCACCTGTCCTGGCTCGTTCCCCAGTACCAGGTCCAATATGGCCCCTCCCTTGTCGGACTATTGACATCCTGCACTAGAAAACTCGCCTGGAATTCTTCCAAATTCTACCCCATCCAGACGTTAAGTATATCCCAGTCAATGTTGTGAAAATTAAAGTCTCCCATCACCACTCCCCCATTGCCTCTACATCTTTCCATAATCTGTTGGCATCTTTGTTCTTCTACCTCACGCTCACTGTTGGGAGGCCTGTAATACAGACCCAGCAATGTAACTGCGCCCTTCTTATTTCTCAGCTCCACCCATAATGCCTCACTCCCCAAGACCTCCAAAGTGTGCTCCTTTAGCATAGCCGTGAAATCATCCCTGACCAGCAATGCAACTCCACCCCCACACTTTTGCTTCCCTCTCTGTCCTGTCTGAAGCGTTTATATCCTGAAACATTTCATTGTCAATCATCATGCCCTTCCTTCAACCAAGTCTCTGTGATTGCAAAAATGTCATACTCCCAGGCACCAATCCAAGCCCTAAGTTCATCTGCCTTACACACTATACTCCTTGCATGAAAGTAGATGCAGTTCATGCCACCAGAAATTTGCGCTCATCCGCTCTCTGCCCACCCTTCCCTTTATTAATGCCATCTTCACAATTCTTACAGTCTTCAATCTAGACTGGTTCCCAGCCCTCTGCCGCATTAGTTTACAAACTCCCCAACAGTAGGATCAAAAGCTCTTCCAAGGACGTTGGTTCCTGTCTGGTTCAGATGTAGACCGTCCATTTTGTAATAGTCCCACCTTCCCCAGAACCCGTCCCAATCTCCAACAAATTTGAATCCCTCCCTCCTCCACCATCCCTCAAGCTACGTGTTCGTCCTGCCTATTCTTTCATTTTTCACGTGGCACTGGTAGTATTCCCGAAATCACTACCCTTTATATTCTCTCCTAGCTCTCTGAATTCTTCTTTCAGGACCTCATATCGTTTCCTACTTATATTGTTGGTGCTTATATGCACCAAGACAACTGGCTGTTCGCCCTCCCCTTTTAGAATGCTCTGCAGCCAATCAGTGACATCCCTGACCTGAGCACCTTGGAGGCAACATACCATCTGGGAGTCCTGTTTTCAGCCACAGAACATCCTATCTATTCCCCTTACTATCGAATTCCTTATGACCATGGCCGTATGAGCCTTTTTCCCGACCTTCACCCGACACGGTGCCATGATCCTGGCAACTGCTGCCCTCCCCTGTTGAGCCATCTTCCCCAACAGTATCCAAAATGGTATATCTGTTTTAGAGGGAGATGACCGCAATGGACACCTGCACTGCCTTCCTACTCCTTTTATGCCTTTTGGTCACCCATTCACTATGTCCCTCAGCAATCCTAAACTGCAGTGTGACCAGTTCACGAAACGTGCTGCTCACTACCTCCTCAGTATCACGCATGCTCCACTGTGATTCCATCCGCAGCTCCAGAGCCGTCATGCGGTCAAACGAGAGCTGCAGCTGGACACACATCTTGCAGGTGAAAGAGTCAGGAATGTCAGACACGTTCCTAAGCTCCCACTTCAATCAAGAGGCACGTGCCACGGTCTGAGTCCCCTGCTATGGTAAGCATAGCTTTATATTAACTAACTACATCCAAACAACGCACTTAAAAATATGAAAAAGAAAGATAAAGAAAAAAATAAAAGCCTAACCTTACTGAGTCGGTTAGAGGAGGGGGGCGGGAAGGTGATGCTACACGTGTAGTATCTCAGGTTTAGCCACTGCCCAAATATAAATTAAGCCCTTACGTTGCCGGCAGCCCTCACTTCACTCCTCCTTCTCTCCTCACCGCTCTGTCTCAGTGTTCAGACGTGTGTTTTTTTCTCATCCTTTAATTCGTAAAGCAGAAGGGTTACTAACTCATCAAGAAGAATCTTCCATTTCAACTGTGAGATCAAATTAAGAATGAATGTGGGTGGTTTATGATTCGTAAAGCTTTAATACTTGGAGATATGTATGGGAATTTGAATGTATCCTGCGCCCAGCCCAGTACCTCAAATTTTTAACAGATGCCCTTTCCGGGTTGCTGGCTCTTGGGCACGTGATACAGAAATAGGCGGAGACTGTAACCGACTTATTAACCCCGAAGTGGACGTGATGCCTCGGGGTCTTGCGAGTACGTCCCCTCAATCCAGGCAGTTGGTGTACCTGAACAGGGAGCTGGGCATGTTGGGTGTGTGGAGTTGTCCCCACCCTGAGGAGAGGGGCTTCACCTTTTTTCTCTCAGCCACGGAAGTGCTTTTCGAGGATTGGCATTTTATTTGCCCTGTTGACCTTTTTGAATTTGATGCTGTCCTGCAGAATTTGGAAGATAGTCATTTCTGATCATGCAGCAGTGTACATGGAGGTAAGGGTCGGCGGCGATGGGACAAACTCACGGCACTGGCACATGGCTCCTTTCTTCCTGAAGGATAGCAAATTTACTGAATATTTTTCAGCGGAATTTAAAAATTTTCGGGATATTAATTTGGGTACGGCTTGTCATACGTCGGTGGTCTCAGAGACTGCCAAGGCCTATGCGAGGAGTTTGATTATTTCTTACTCGGTGACCCAGAAGTGGCACAAAGCAGAGCAGCTGCATGTGCTAGAGGCTTGCCAGAGGACAGCTGAAACAGCAGACCTTGCCAGACCGTCTGTAACCAAGTCGCAGCAGATTACAGCCCTCAGAGCTAGTTTGAATGCTGGGCTCACCCAGACATCAATTAGGGAAGTCTCCCTTGCGAAACAGAGATTATTTGAGTATGGTGATAAATGGGGTAGATATCTAACATACCTAGCCAGAAAGAAGAATGTCCCCTAATCTATCACATCCATTAGAGAGAGTGCTGCGACTGTTGCAATGCCAATAATTACTTTCAAATGTAACCAATTAATTTGAATGATGTCTATGATACCAGAAACCACTGGAAGCTAAACTTTATTGTTTTAACATCTGGAAACCAATCAAACAATGAGAATTGAATATGTCATGGGGAATATATAAACCTGGTATTTTGAAAATTAATGGGAAAGCCAACTGGACAGCTAACATTTTGGTCTCAACTTAGAAAAAAAAATTCTTTCCAATATACCTGATTTACTTTAAAATAAAACAGAAAGAAGGTGACCCAGGGAGATCAGCAGCTGGAAGATTGAAGACAGCGGAAAGACAGACTGTGCGATGTTGAGACTAAGTTAATGTAACGTTCAATAAGTGGGTTAATGGAACAGCATATGTTTGGAGTTGTAGTCAGATCATAAGTAGTTAAGAAAAGATTGTCTTGTACATGTGAATAGTTGTTGTTTGATGTTCACTATTCGTGTTCCTAAATTATATTGTTATTTTTCGTTGAATGGTGGAATTTGGGAGTTCTCTGTCACTCATGTTTTAATAGATTACTAGGCGAGGTAAGTTTTTTGATGTTTGGTTTTTATTAACAGAGGGGTTTGACATCGATGTCATAACAGTTTAAGGGCTTGTCATTCAGGATTATGACAGAAGTGAACAGATTAGGGGTACATAAGATCTCAGCAACTTCCTACTCTTGACAATTATTTTCAGAGATCTTTAAATAAAACTTAGGTCTGAAAAATATGTTTAGTTTTGGTTACATGTGGATGATTAAATGAAAAGTGAGAGAAATAGGACTGAACATTGCTAAAGTGGTTCTGGGGCTTGAAAATGATTCCAAATTTGCGAAGAAAGTTTAGAAAGATAGAGGAAGAGCGTTTAGAATTAGCAAATAGGTTAGAATTGGGTTTAACGAGGGATAAAAAGGAAGCTGAAATTACAATGGAGTTGGTTAAGCACTTTGGTGTATCGGAGAAACTGACAGTGAGTGCAGTTGAGTTAGAAAAAAAGGATTTCAAATGCAGTAACTGGAGTTAGAAGATTAAAAATTGAGACAAAAAGAAAGAGATACGAAAGAGAAAGCGAGGTAGAAGTGAAAGAGAAAGAGAAAAAAGAGACAGAATTTGAACTTGAGTTGTGAATTAGTCAGCAAAGTCAAGTTAACAGGATAGAGATTAAAATTGAAGGTTGGGCTATACTAACATATGTGAAAACATTTCCATATTTTGATAAGAAAAATGTGGTTGCCTTTTTTATTTCATTTGAAAAAATGGATAGACAGATGGAGTGGTCAGAGAACTTGTGGGTAATGCTAATTCAGACTAAGCTGGTAAGCAGAGATAGTGATGGAGGTGCAGCGCTGTCAGATGAGGGCTCAAGAGGTTATGCAGATGTCAAGCAGGCTATTTTGAATGCTTACGAATTGGTGCCAGCAGTATATAGAGTGCGATTCAGAAACATAATGATGGAACCAGGTCAGACTTATACTGAGTTTGAAAGAGTTAAACATAGTAATTTTGATAGACCTTAAAAATAGATAAGACAGATCATTTTGCTGGAGAAATTTAAAGACTCACTTCCAGAGATGATCAGAGTTCATGCGAATGAACAGCAAGTTCGAGAAGTGAGAAGCACGGCAGAGATGGCACGTCAATATGCATTGGTTCATAGTTGCAATTTAGCTTCTGGTCGGATCTTCCTCCAGTGAGGGATAGAAATTGGGAGAAGGGGAGATCCTACTCTACAAAACAAAAAGTCGAGAGCACACTGGGAATGGTTTATGTAGGTTAATAAATAAGCCCAAGAGTGTTGAAAGGAGGTGAAAAGACTCAGGTGTATTCACAATACCGGAGTGTAACACATAGAATTACAGTGCAGGTGGTTTGAGAAGGGCACGAGGAAAAGCTGTCTTCACTGCCATAAGTGGGATAGACAAAGTCACAATGCAAGTCGTTGAAGAAAGGCACTGGGGTAAAAATAAAATGTGGTAAAAGAGGCTAAGCTAGTGGCATTAGTGGAAGTAGTAAAGGAACCCTTAGAAAAGTTGAAGAGCTGCAGGAGAGTGCTCAGCTTAGGCAGGGGACGGGTATGAAGTTACTACCTGATCTCTATAAAGAATTAACCTCTGTGGGGAAAGTTTACTCAGAAAGAAAAGGTGGAGAAGGATAACAAGGTATAATTTTGCGAGATACGGGATCTTCTCAGTCTCTATTATTCAAAACGTGTGGCCCTGGAAAAGCACAACAGGTGAGGCAGCATCTGAACATCGACATATCAGGCACAAGCCCTTCGTATGGAAAGTGGCGTGGGGGGGGGTGTAAAAGATAAATAGGAGGGTAGAAGTGGGGCTGAGGGGAAGGAGGGTGGAGTGGACATTGGGAGAAGGTGGACTGTCAGGAGAGTTGAAGAAGGCGATGCTGAGTTGAAAGGTTGGATCTGGGATGAGATTGGGAGAGGGGAGAATTGGAAATTGGTGAAGTCGACGTTGATGCCGTGTAGTTGGAGAGTCCCAGCTGTCCTATTACTATCCACTTCACCCTGTCCTCTGACCTCTCATCATCGCCCCCCACCTGCATCTACCTATCGTCTTCCAAGTTACCTTCTGCCCAGCTCCTCCCCCACCCAGCTATGTATCTCTCGGAACTCTTTATCCCATCCCCCAGTTGCCTTATGAAGTGGTTATGCCTGAAACGTCATTCTCCTGCTCCTTGGTTGCTGCCTGACCTTTTGTGCTTTTCTAGCGCCACACCTTTCAACAGTGATCTCCAGAGTCTGTAGTCCTCACATTCTCTTAGCCTCTAAAAGTAAATGATGAAAGTATTTGCACTTTTTCTGACATGTTACCTGAGAGAGTGATAATTTGTGGAATGGGGACAGAAATTTAGTGATCCTCTGTGTAAGATCGGTTTGGAGATCCAAATCAAGATTTGGGACTTAAAAGTAGCAGTGGGTGACAGACCGTCAGTTTCAGAAATACCGTTTTATTCTTGAGAACAATTTAGCAGGATCCAAGGTGGGAGTGACACCTTTTGTGGTGGAGAAGTCAAAGGAAGACCAGGGAATTGATGAGTTAAAAGACAAATACCGAGGAAATTTTCCAGGCTGTGTAATAACAAGATCTCACTGTCATAGGTTACAGCAAGAAGCAAAATATAAAGAGAAAGACAAAGGAGCAGAAGTTTCATTGGCTGGCCCGCTGTTCATATAATAGTGCAGGAAAAACCTGACCAGGCAGAGGATCAGGCAGAGGTGTTTAGTCCTGAAAGGCTAATAGCCGTACAACAGATATATACATAAATTGATGTATACTCAGAAAAGGAATCAGAATATATTGTCATGAGTTAGCAACTTAAAGATAGAGTCCTAAATGAAAATGGAGACAACGGGTTATTGCACAGGAGAAATGGGCCAAAGGTGACCAGATTGTGTTGGCAGTTTCATACAGACAGGAAGTGTTATGGGGATCACATGAACTACCTGCAGTAGGTCACCTGGAAGATTCAGCCTAATGTACGAATATATTTCTACAGGGCTGGAATGCACGAGGACGTTTTTATTCTTTACTGTATGTGTCATACATGCCGAATGGTAGGTAAGCCACAGGCAGGGCGAAAAACCAGTCTTTGTTGCCAATTCTTGCATTCGACGGACCTTTCAGGTGGGTTATGATTATTTGCATACGCCCTCTTCCTAAACTAAAAGCGAAAATAAATATTTCCTAAACATAATGGATGTGTCTGCCAGATTACCAGAGGCAATTCCATTGCAGATTATTAAGCAAAAAGGGTGGTGGAGGGGTTCGTATCTTTCCTTACTCAGTACAGGCTACCCAGAGAGTTCCCATCAGTCCAAGGGAGTCATTTTACCATTCGGCTGTTTAGTTAAATCATGGATAGCTTAGGTACACAGCATTTCAAATCAAGTGCGTCCCATCCTGAATCGCATGGAGCCTTGGAAAATTGGCATCAGACGCTGAAGACCATGATAATAGCGTACTGTCAGGGTTGGCCAAATGATTGGGATAAAGGTGTCCCACTAAATTGTTTGCCAATAGAAATGCCCCGATCTACTCAATTTACTCCATTTGAGTTAGTATTCGGACATGACCTGTGAGGTCTTTTGGAATTAATTAAAGAGAAATTAACAGGACCGAAGACGGAGATTTCACACTTGGAATATGTATCTGAGGTGAGAGAGAGATTAGAATATGTGAGTTAGCTAAACAGCACATGAAGAGGGTAGAGCACAGAATTAAGTAAGTGGCAGGTACAAAGTATGAAATTTGATGGAGTTTTTTTCGTGGGGGTGCCACCAGTCGTGGGAAATCCCTTCAAATCCAGGTTTAGTGTCCTCTTCCAAATGGAGAAGAAGTAGAGTCAGGTAAACGGTCTGGTAAAGATGCTGGATATTAAAAAAAGATAGCAGGTATGTCATGTTAATATGTTGTAATCTTACTAATACGGAGATAAGGAACTGGGAGAACAGCTGTTAGTTACTTGCCCTACAGAGTGAGGGATCAAATAAGGATGTGACGCACAGTCCTTTAATTAACAAGGACGTGCTTGAGGAGTGGGAGAGGATAGTGAGCTGTCTGTTGCAGGAGCAATGAACCCAGTTGATTTTCATTGCAGCAGTATAAGGACATTTGCAGAACCATTATGGGAGGACTTACACTTTTGTACATGGATTGGAAGTAGAGAATGCTGTTCTGATAAACAACACTCCAGCAGGCGACAGGCAACTGTATCAGAGAAAGTGAAATACGTTTCTGCGTTTGTCATCTTAAAGGGCCACATCAATTCAAAGTGATGCTCTGTGGAATGAATAATGCACCAGCCACATTACAAAGACTCATGAATAGAGTTGTGCCCAGATTAACAAATTACGCAATTTATCTGTTAGATGCGGTGATCTTCAGCAAGTCCTGGAAAGATCGCATGTTACAGTTGGCAGAGCTCCTTGAACGATTGCAAGAAGGAAAACTGAAAATCAACATAAAGAAAGCAGAATTTGCGAAGGCAGAGGTGACGTTATTGGAGCATTACATTGGACATAGAAGGTTGACCCCATGGAACACAAAGACGAAGGTCTTTGAGGAATTTCCTCGACCATTCCCCGATGAAATAGGAGCTTCGATTTTTGGGACTGAGTGGATTCCATTGGAAGTTTGTTCAAATCTTTAGCAGTGTTGTGGAACTGCTGATGGTTTTACTAAAAAAAGACAGAAAATGTTGTTGCATTGAAAAATTCCAGCAGGCATTTGAGAATTCAAAGGCAGCATTAACTACCGCACCAGCTTTAGCTACACCAAATATTTTGAAACCCTTCTAAATTGTGACTGTTGTTGAATATCATTGTTCTGACCTGTGGAAATAATCAGATTATGAGGATTTAATGTGTCGTGAGGAGTATATGTGCCTGGCATTTTGAACACTCAATGGAGAGTAACTGCTATTGAACAGCAGAGCAACTGCTGTCGAGCCGGAGAGGTAACTGGCCACCTAAAACACTCTCTAAGATACCTTTTCATGTAAAACCTAGTTGCAGTTAAAAACAAAGGAAGTTGACCCATGGATATCAGCAGCTGGAAGAGTGAAGACAGCGGAGGAGGTCTTGTGTGGTCTTGAGATTAATTGAATGTAATGTTTCAGACATGGGTTACAGGAACAGCGTTTTCTTTTCGAGTTGGACTCAGATAGACATCAGTTAGGAAAAGGGGATCTTGTATTTGTGAATAGTTGTTGTTGATGATGACGATTAAAGTTAAGAAATTAAATTGTTATTTTTCTTTAAATAGTTGCTTGTCAGAGTTTTGTCAATCATATGTTATCAAATTACCCGGCAAAGTGAGCTTTTATGGGTGTTTGCTTTAATTAACAGAGGCGTTCGACCACCACGTCGTAAATGTCGATTCACACTAACCCATTTCCTTGCACTTGGTCCATATCCTTCAAGTTATTTCCTACCCATATATTTGTCCGAATGCCTTTTAAATGTTGTTAATTTCCCACCCCCCACCCCTCAAATTTGTCCGCTGGCAGCTCTTTGCATCTGCGTACCAGACCCTGTGTAAAAACATTGCCCCTCAAGTTCGCTTTTCTCCTTCCATCTAACCTTAAACTTATGTCCTCTCGTCCTTGATTCTCCAAACCTTGGAAAAAGACTGAGAGCATTCACCATATCCATGCCCCTCATTATTTTATATACCTCTATAATTTCCCCATTCAGTCTCATCTGCTCTTAACAACAAGTCTGATAATATCCCAGCTCTCTCTTTCACTCAGACCATTGGGTTGTGGCAACATCCTTGTAAATTTCTTGTGCATTCTTTCTAGTTTAATAACATCCTTCCTAAAACAAAGTGACAAAAACTGAACACAATACTTCAAGTGTGGCCTCACCAAACCCTTGTATATCTAGAACATAACTTCCCAACTTCTATACTCAGTGCCCTGACTGACAGTGTGCCAAAAGCCTTCTATCTACCTGTGACTCCACTTTCAGAGAACCGTGAACCTGAACTTCAAAGTCTCTCTGTCCACTACCACATTCATCATGAAGCACCTATCTTGATTTGACTTTCCAAAATGCAAGACCTCACCCTTATCTATGTTAAACTCCATTTGCCAGTTCTGGCCCACTGCCCCAGTTGATCAGGGCCTTGCTGCATTTTATGATAACCTTCCTCACTGTCCACGATACTGAATATATTAGTCTCATCTGCAAATTTAATCATCATGCTTGTTACAATCTCATTCCTATCATTGATAAGAAATAACAAACAGTAATGGGCCCATAACTAACCCCTGATATTCTCCACTAGATCACTAAAATCCTTCAGAAAAGGAAAATTCCATCCTTATGTGGTCTGACCTGCAAGTGACTCCAGACCCACAACAATGTGCTTGACTCTTATCTGCCCTGTGGGCAATTATAATGGGTAATACATGTTACCTATCCAGCAAGGCCCTCATCCAGAGAGTGAATAAAAATACGTTACAGGCCTCCATCCCGACAAGCATTCTCCCACTATTAACCTCTCCTTACTAACACCAAGGCAATTGTGTATCCAATTTGCCTGCTCTCCTGCATTCTATGCCATCGAATCTTCCAGAGCAGTCTATCATGTGGAACCTAATCAAAGGCTTTACTGAAACCTATACAGACTATGTCTACTGCTCTCTATGCCTACTGATTCAAAAATCTCTGTGAAGCCATGTTCCTCCAGTTATGAATCCTTGCTGAGAGAGTATTTGCGGCAATCTCTATAGGTTTGATCTCCTTTGTCAGCAATAATCTCCTTAAAACAGACACAGATGTTGTATCATGAAATGAGCATGAAGAAACTGACTGTTTAATCTGTAGAGCTATGAGAGAATAGAAATGGTTGCACTGAAACTTGAGGATTGGTTGCAATCATTTATTTCTAGGAAAGACATTCACAGGGTGAGAAATTCCATACTTTACCCAGGTTTGATTGGTTTGATTTATTGTCATGTGCAGAGAAACATTTTATTTATAATTAGTGGAGGCAAATCATAGTCAGCATGGACTGGCCGATCATAGGGTGGAAATAGACTTGTACAGAATAAGGCATACAGGTTACATTGCAAAGGGCGTACACTAGACAAGACCAACATGAACATGATCAGTAATATGTGAAATTAGAGAGTCCATTCATCAGTCTAGTATCGCTTTCTTAATTGTTTCCCCACATTAATAAACAGTCAGTGTGTGAGCCTGCACTGAACGTCATATTGTTCTCAATCCCCAACAGCAGCCACAATACCTTCTTTCTGAAAAAGGTAGCCATTCCCACCAGCTTCCGCCCTACAAAGAGAAGACCATGGTGTCTTCTCGGAGATGGAAGGTGTCTCCTTGAGATTTCACACAAAGCTTTTTACTTCCCTCTTCACTTCCCTGTAAGAGCGTTGAGCAGCTGAATGGTCACCTCCTGCTGTCTGTGTGCGACACATGGGCAGAAAGGCCTCCTCCTGTTCATATGTCACTGACTCAAGGGGCTGAATGTCCGTCTGTTGATCCAATGTAAGTGAATCAAGCAGCTCAATGGCCTCCTCTTGTTCCTGTATCATTGACTCAAGGGGCTGAATAGCTTCTTCCTTGTCCGATTGAACAGGGCCAAGGGCCTGACTGGGTTACCTCGGTTCCTGATTAACAGCTCGATGTGCTGACTAGTGTGATGATACGGTAGCTTTCAGGCGTTATTTTGTCCTGGTTTCTTTTAAGAGATAGATTGAACAATCGTTACAAAGCTGGATAGTTAAGGCCACTGAGTAAACAGCGATGGAGGCCTCGTATTTATTTTAACGCAGCCTGAATGGGTGTGGCCATCTCCCACAGATTAGGATCTCTAGGTTTTGGTTTCTCAGTAACATCAGAAACTATTGGGGTCTCCACAGTTCAGTGACTATCTCCTGGCTGCTACTCTGTCTGACCTTTTTTTACTGGATACTGTTTTTCCCCCCTACTGGAAAATGTTAGAATGTGAGAATTTGTTTTTTTTTGCCAAGTGGTTCTGTTTATGGGATATGACTATATTGGTACAGTTAGTTAGTAATAGGACTGTATCTTCTATTCTGTTAAGTTTTTGAATCGTGTTGTTATTCTAATTTCCTCTTTCTTTGATTATATTTTAATGATAGTGCTCAAATAAACTGTTTTGCGAAACATCGAGTAGTTTCACCAATCATATTACATCTGAACCAGTTGGTATATTTGCCTTTAGAATAAAATAATGGTTGAATTTAAACTGTAACTTCAAAATATTTTTAAGGGGCTCTGGCGTAGTCCTTATCAATGGACTCCTTGCTTCCTGTGTAATAGGCAGGAGGGTCTGAATGGGCTATCCCTCTTCTTGTTCAGTAGTTTCAAAGGACTTAATGGCATCCTCATATTCCTGTGAAGTGAGCTTGAGTTGCTGAATGACTTCCTCTGTTCCCTGTGGAATTAAGCAGCATCTCAGAGTACTGTTACATGAATGCTACATGTTCGTTTACAGCACAAGCCTGATTGTTGCTTAGGTCTTGCTGCACGTGGACACAGATTGGTTCAGGAGCTGACGGGGGGCACATTGTTGTGAACATTGAATAATCTTCAATAAGCATCCCCTCTTCTGAAACATTGTGTTCTCATCATATGTTCATAGCAACAGGTCATGGTAGAGGAGCAGGCGGTGCTTATTTCAAACAGAGGGTATTGAATGTCAGCAATTCTCTTTTCCATCATGTTAGGAGAACTAGATGACAATGTATTTAAAGAAGGGGTATATGGATGTGACCTGACAGAGAGTTAAAGGCTATGAAGATTTGGACATTGAAGAGGATGTTGGACCTAGAGCAGATCAGCCATGATCTTAGTGAAGGGCAAGGCAGGTTTGAGGGGGATGAGTGTCCTGCCCCTGTTTCTGATGTTCTCACATTCTATTATTGGAAAGTTAGTGAATGTTATTTTCTTGGTAGGACAGTTATTGAAGTTGCAGTCAGCGATTTGAGCCATCTCTGGGTGAGGTATGGGGACTGTATACTCAGTGAATCTGGGTCTACAACATGACCAATAAATGAAGAACAATTTGCAGAGAGGGGACGTTCTGTAAAGAGAGATGAGGGGCCTCCTTCATACCCAGCCTGGGTTTTCAAATTACATTTCCCAAATCATCTCAAACCGTGTGTGACAATACTGAGGGGCTGAATGGTCTTCATGTTTCTGTGCACCAGGTGATAGCAGTAAGTGGCCTCCAACTGCTCCTGTCTTGCAGGTTTGAGGGGCTGAATGGAACACAGGAACATCGGACTGA
>NC_057717.1:67853014-67878576 GCF_004010195.1 Chiloscyllium plagiosum | reverse complement strand
ACAGCAGGGCCACCCACTCCCTCCTACCCTCCTTCCCTTCCTTTCTCCCATTCCAGGAGAAAATGCCTGGAATATGACAGAAAGTGCCAAGCTGGGTGGTGGAGTGCCCGATATCCGTTCCCTCACCTCCCTCACCCTGCCATGTGTGGAGGTCACTTGTAGGAGCCGGAGAGGACAGGGACACCTGGTGTGGAGATTCTGAAACATCCACGTCCCACCGACAGAGGAAAGATCTATGCTCAGTGAAGGGCAATTGTCACTTTAAACCCACTGGCAGTTCCGTTTCCCCCCGGCACAACTTAGAAGCCGTGGCCCTGATGCCATCTCCCTTTGGTGTCGAGCTGGTACAAATGGAATCCCCACTGTCTCGGTGGGCAGGAGGGTGGGCTCACAACACATCGTCACCACTACCTCCCAGGAAGGGAGCACGGAGGTTCCCTCCTACACCTCCTCCTGTAAATAGCTCAAGCCTGAAACTAATCTGAGAGAGTTACTTCTCTCCCCCTTGTCCTGACATCTTCAACAATCTGTGCTCATATACACCACACCAGACGGAGCGAATGATATGTTGACAAACCACAGAGCAAGACAAATCCGGATAAGCTCCAAAAATCTATATTCATCAGGGTCTAATGTGATGATATTGCAAGTGTGTACTGTACCTTTAAGAGAGAGTGAATGCTGGTCTGAACTAAGATTTCCAGCACCTGCGATATGAGAGGATGGCAGACCTAGAAACAGTATATTGCTATAGAGCTAGAGTCAGGTAATAAGCAGTTAAGAGAAAGGGAGTCACAGAATTGTGAATAGTTAATGTAAAATGTTCACTTTCAGAGTTAAAAAATAAATTGAAGTTTTTATTTATTCAGTGGAATTTGGCAGCTCTCTGTCACTCATATTTTAACACTTTAAGAGGCGAATTGAGCATTTCTTTATGTTTAGTTTAAATTACCAGATGAGCTTCACGCAGTGTCCTAACAATTGCTGTGTGTGTTTCTGTGTGTCTCTATGTGGGACAGGATTGGCAGTCGCTGTGGTGCTTAAAGTGATGCAATGCCACACTCTGGTGGCCTCCACTCGCCACTGCACTGGCATTGGCAGAGGGTGAAAACCAACAGGGATTCATTTTGAGAGGGGGAGGGAGAAGGCAGCTGTTCACTGCACCAGCCAAACTGATGTCTTACCCATGTACTGATCTAAATGTCCTTTAAACGTTGTAACTATCCCTGCTTTCACCACTTCCTCTGGAAGTTCATTCCACACACAAGCCAGATTCTGACTAAAGTAATTACATCTCATGACTTTTGTAAACCTTTCTCCTCTGACTTAAAATATCCCTCAGTCTTAAACCCTCGACTTTAGGGATAAGACATTGGCCCTTCAGCTTTTCTGTACCCCTCATGATTTTGCAACCCTCCGTAACGTCAACCCCTCAATCTCATATTCTCCAGTGAAAAAAAGTCCCAGACTATTCAGCCTCCCCTTATAGCTCACTCCCTCAATTCCCAACAACATCCAAGTTAATCTCTTTTGAACCCTCGCCAGGTTAACAATATCAAGTTCAATAATATCAAAATGAATAGTCAAGCTATTTTCTAAGGGTGGGGGAGACCAAAACTAGAGGACATAGGTTGAAAGTGAGTGGGGAAAAAATACATGTGACCTCAGGAGCAACGTTTGTGTACAACGGGTAGTGTGCCTATGGAATGAGCGGGCAGGATGATTAGACTGGGCACAGTATTCTGGAATAGCACTCACCAATGTCCTCTACACCCTGAACATGACGTCGAAATTTCGATATTGAAAGGTCTGACCAATGAAGACAAGTGCGCTGAACACCTACTTAACCACACTATCTATATGAGATGCAAATTTTAATGAACTTTACCTGACGGCCTAAGTCTCTGTTCTACAACACTGCCACAGGCCCTACGTTTAATTGTATTGGTCCTGCTCTTGTTTGATTTGCCAAATCCAATACCTCATATTAATCCAAATTATACGCCATCTGCCACCCGTCAGCCCAGTGTGTGATATTATTGCCTCCTCACTCTCCCTCTTCAATTTTAAAATAACCTCCCCCTCTCCAGGAGGCCTGCACACTCCGGCCTTTATTTTCACTAAGACCCTGAGCTTGGTTTGCCTTGTGTGGTTAGGGAGAGGAGGGACAGATTGCAGTCACAGTCAGTGCGGAGGAGAGGCTAGACAGTAATCAGTGCCCTGGTATCATTTCATGGTTTTAGGAAGAGTTCAGTCACACACGTTATTGGTGTTTTGGTGCCAGAAAGTATGGTTTTTTTGTCATTAATATTTAGTAATAAATATCTCTTTGTGACCCGTCATTGTGCAGAGTATGTCTGAGGATTTATTTCCCTAATATTGCAACCTGAAGATAATAGCAGTTAACGATGCTTATGGCTTATCTCGATGGCACAGTACGTGAACAATCCGACAATTGAGACAAATACATTTACATTTGTTTAACAATGAAAAATATTTATGTAGTTCAGTAATGTTAACCGGATTTTAAGAAATCCCATTCCGAGCTGAAAGCTGGCACTTAAACTGTGACCCAAAGTCTGGGAATAGTTTAGATCTTGTGACATGTGTAGTACCCGTGTCTCTGAACCAGAACCCTGGATTTGGTTCCAAATCCTAAACTTCTGTGGCAGTGTCCCTAGCTCTGGACCAAACGGTCTGGATTCAAGTCCTGTCAGTTGTGGAGGTGTGCCAGCATGTAAGAACAGGCTGATGAACAGACACACAGGCGAATCATGTTGCAGACTTCAGTTCTATTGCTGATTGGTGCTCATCTCTAGGCACAAAGTTTCAGGTAAAAATTCTCACAGAGATGCTTCATAATACATTTAGACAGACTGATGAAAATGGTGTTAGAATTGTGTCTTGATGGAGAAGGACAAGGTGTCAGTATTGAATTTCAGAATTGAGGCCCAGGGAAGAATGTGAGCACAGCCATTCGTGTTGGTTGGAATCGCATTTCGCAGCAGTAGCCGTTTATAAAATCATAACAGTCATGGATAGGGCGCGTAGTCAAGGTTTCTTCCCAGGGTAGGTGAGCCCAAACGTAGAGGCCATTGGTTGAAAGTGAGAGGGGGAAGATTTGGAAGAGGCCTAAGCATTTCACGCAAATGAATGAGCTACCAGAGGTAGTAGTGGAGGCTGGTCCAATTATAACATATTGTAAGACATCTGGATGCTAATAGACCTGCTGAGGTTTTGCAACAATTTCTGCATTTTTTAAGAAATAATATGCCTTCATTTTATCACAGGTACTCTGAATGCATAAACATTTAAACATTTTTAAATGAGACAGGCACCTATAAACACATTTCAAATTGATTATTTTCTGCTCAGAAAAAGCAGCAACGATGTACATACATGGAGCAGGGAATGTGATGTAGACATAGTTTGGACAATGTTGAAGGATACCTCACATGGTCCAGTTTGGGCGAGGATGATATTGTTGTGTGACTCAACTCAGAGAGGAGGAAAATGTGATCTGCCGGAGAATGAGTGGCCTATACTGGACCCTCCCTCCCTCACTGTTTCTCATCACAGCAATGTGTACAAGCTAAAAGAAAAGTGTGCATGAATAGTCTGATTAGCCACAGTCTGTTTCCCAGGATAAGGAATCCAAAACAAGAGGGAATAGGTTGAAGGCGAGAAGGGAATAATTTAGAAGCGACCTCAGGGGCCATTTTTTAAATGCAGAGAGTAATGTGTGTACAGAAAGTGCAGTGGGTGGATGTGGGGAAGGCGGTACAATTGCACATTTAAAATGTATCTGAAAGACGAGGGATACTGGTCACATGCTGGAAAATGGAACTACATCAGATTTGGTTATCTGGTCCGAGTGAACAGACTGGACTAATGGGTCTGTTTCCGTTCTGCATGACTCTCTGATTCTATAAGAGGAATGAAGAGAAATTCTGAAACGATCTTGCAAGTCACTGGAAGTTTTTCGTGCCTCTATGTCCACATTGATCCAAGGCTGAGTTAGTTAAACACTTGACAGGGAACTGTGTCAAGGATGATAGGATACAGACAGGAAAGTGGGGCTGAGCCCACAACCTGATCAGCTACAATCTGAGTGCCTGGTGGAGAAAGCTCAAAGTGTCTAATGACCCTTTCCTGCTCCTCCGTCCGATGTTCCAGTGTTCCATTCAGCCCCTCAAACCTGCAAGACAGGAGCAGTTGGAGGCCACTTACTGCTATCACATGGTGCACAGAAACATGAAGACCATTCAGCCCCTCAGTATTGTCACACACGGTTTGAGGTGATTTGGGAAATGTAATTTGAAAACCCAGGCTGGGTATGAAGGAAGCCCCTCATCTCTCTTTACAGAACGTCCCCTCTCTGCAAATTGTTCTTCATTTATTGGTCATGTTGTAGACCCAGATTCACTGAGTATACAGTCCCCATACCTCACCCAGAGATGGCTCCAATCGCTGACTGCAACATCAATAACTGCCCTACCAAGAAAATAACATCCACTAACTTTCCAATAATAGAATGTGAGAACATCAGAAACCGGGGCAGGACACTCATCCCCCTCAAGCCTGCCTTGCCATTCACTAAGATCATGGCTGATCTAATCTAGGTCCAAAATCTTCTTCAATGTCCAAATCTTCATAGCCCTTAACTCTCTGTCAGGTCACATCCATCTACCCCTTCTTTAAATACATTTTCATCTAGTTCTCCAACCATGATGGAAAAGAGAATTGCTGACATTCAATACTCTCTGTTTGAAATAAGCACCGCCTGCTCCTGTTGCTATGAACATATGATGAGGACACAAAGTTTCAGAAGAGGGGATGTTTATTGAAGATTATTCTATGTTCACAACAATGTGTCCCCCCATCAGCTCCTGAACCAGTATGTGTCCATGTGCAGCAAGACCAAGGCAACATTCAGGCTTGTGCTGTGAACGAATATGTAGCATTCATGTAACAGTACTGTGAGATGCTGCTTAATTCCACAGGGAACAGAGGAAGTCATTCAACAACTCAAGCTCACTTCACAGGAATATGAGGACGCCATTCAGTCCATTGAAACTACTGAACAAGAAGATGGATAGCCCATTCAGACCTTCCTGCCTATTACTCAGGAAGCAAGGAGTCCATTGTTAAGGACTACGCCAGAGCCCCTTAAAAATATTTTGAAGTTATAGTTTAAATTCAACCATTATTTTATTCTAAAGGAAAATATAACAACTGGTTCAGATGTAATATGATTGGTGAAGCTACTCAATGTTAAGCAAAACAGTTTATTTGAGCACTATCATTAAAATATAATCAAAGAACGAGGAAATTAGAATAACAACACGATTCAAAAACTTAACAGAATAGTGGATACAATCCTATTACTAACTAACTGTACCAATATAGTCATATCCCATAAACAGAACTACTTGGCAAAAAAAAAAAACAAATTCTCACATTCTAACATTCTCCAGGATGGGGAAAAAACAGTATCCAGTAAAAAAAGGTCAGACAGAGTAGTAGCCAGGAGATAGTCACTGAAGCTTATAACTCTATGGAGACCCCAATAGTTTCTGATGTTACTGAGAAACCAAAACCCAGAGATCCTAATCTGTGGGAACTGGCCACACCCATTCAGGCTACATTAAAATAAACCCAAGGCCTCCCTCGCTGTTTACTCAGTGGCCATAACTAACCAGCTTGATAACGATTGTTCAATCTGTCTCTTAAAAGAAACCAGGACAAAATAACACCTGAAAGCTACAGCATCATCACACCAGTCAGCACATCGAGCTGTTAATCAGGAACCGGGGTAACCCAGTCAGGCCCTTGGCCCTGTCCAATCTGACAAGGAAGATGCTATTCAGCCCCTTGAGTCAATGATACAGGAACAAGAGGAGGTCATTGAGCTGCTTGATTCACTTACACTGGATCAACAAACGGACATTCAGCCCCTTGAGTCAGTGACATATGAATAAGAGGAGGCCATTCTGCCCCATGTGTCGCACACAGACAGCAGGAGGTGACCATTCAGCCGCTCAATGCACTTACAGGGAAGTGAAGAGGGAAGTTAAATGCTTTGTGTGAAATCTCAAGGAGACACCTTCCATCTCCGAGAAGACAGCATGGTCTTCTCTTTGTCGGGCGGAAGCTGGTGGGAATGGCTAGCTGTTTCAGATGGAAGGTATGCTGGCTGCTGTTGGGGATTGTGAACACATGGCATTCAGTGCAGGCTCACACACTGACTGTTTATTAATGTGGGGAGAGTTAATTACGGCTTAGAAACAATTAGGAAAGCGATACTAGACTGATGAATGGACTCTCTAATTTCACATAATACTGATCGTGTTCATGTTGATCTTGTCTAGTGTACGCCCTGTGCAATGTAACCTGTATGCCTTATTCTGGACAAGTCTATTTCCACCCTATGATCGGCCTGTCCATGCTGACTATGATTTGCCTCCACTAATTATAAATAAAATGTTTCTCTGCTAGGATATACACGTGACAATAAATCAAACCAATCAAACCTGGGTAAAGTATGGAATTTCTCACCCTGTCAATGTCTTTCCGAGAAATAAGTGATCGCAACCAATCCTCAAGTTTCAGTGCAACCATCTCTATTCTCTCATAGCTCTACAGATTAAACAGTCAGTTTCTTCGCTCTCATTTCATGATACAAACATCTGTGTCTGTTGTAAGGAGATTATTGCTGACAAAGGAGATCAAACCTATTGAGATTGCTGCAAATACTCTCTCGGCAAGGATTCATAACTGCAGGAACATGGCTTCACAGAGATTTTTTAATCAGTAGGCATAGAGTGCAGTAGACATAGTCTGTATAGATTTCAGTAAAGCCTTTGATTAGGTTCCACATGATAGACTGCTCCGGAAGATTCGATGGCATAGAATGCAGGAGAGCAGGCAAATTGGATGCACAATTGCCTTGGTGTTAGTAAAGAGCGGTTAATAGTGGAAGAATACTTGTAGGGATGGAGGCCTGTAACGTATTTTTATTCACTCTCTGGATGAGGGCCTTGTTGGATAGATAACATGTATTACCCATTATAATTGCCCACAGGGCAGATAAGAGTCAAGCACATTGTAATGGGTCTGGAGTCACGTGCAGGCCAGACCACCTAAGGATGGAATTTTCCTTTCCTGGAGGATTTTAGTGATCTAGTGGAGAATATCAGGGGTTAGTTATGGGGCCCATTACTGTTTGTTATTTCTTATCAATGATAGGAATGAGATTGTAACAAGCATGATTATTAAATTTGCAGAATAGACTAAAGTATTCAGTATCGTGGACAGTGAGGAAGGTTATCAGAAAATGCAGCAAGACCCTGATCAACTGGGGAAGTGGGCCCAGAACTGGCAAATGGAGTTTAACATAGATAGGTGTGAGGTCTTGCATTTTGGAAAGTCAAATCAAGATAGGTGCTTCATGATGAATGCGGTAGTGGACAGAGACACTTTGAATTTCAGGTTCACAGTTCTCTGAAAGTGGAGTCACAGGTAGACAGAAGGCTTTTGGCACACTGGCCTTCATCAGTTAGGGCACTGAGTATAGAAGTTGGGAAGTTATGTTCCAGGTATACAAGGCTTTGGTGAGGCCACACTTGAAGTATTGTGTTCAGTTTTTGTCACTTTGTTTTAGGAAGGATGTTATTAAACTAGAAAGAATGCACAAGAAATTTACAAGGATGTTGCCACAACCCAATGGTCTGAGTAAAAGGGAGAGTTGGGATATTATCAGACGTCTTTTTCAGAGCAGAAGAAGATGAATGGGGAAATTATAGAGGAATATAAGATAATGAGGGGCATGGATATGGTGAATGCTCTCAGTCTTTTTCCAAGGTTTGGAGAATCAAGGAAGAGAGGACATAAGTTTAAGGTTAGATGGAAGGAGAAAAGGGAACCTGAGGGGCAATGTTTTTACACAGGGGCTGGTACGCAGATGCAAAGAGCTGCCAGCGGACAAATTTGAGTTGGGGGTGGTGGGGTGGGGGGGGGGGAATTAACACCATTTAAAAGGCATTCGGACAAATATATGGATAGGAAATAACTTGAAAGATATGGACCAAGAGCAAGGAAATGGATTAATGTGGATCGACATTTACGACGTGGAGGTCGAACGCCTCTGTTAATTAAAGCAAACACCCAGAAAAGCTCACTTTGCCGCGTAATGTGTTAAAATATGATTGACAAAACTCCGACATGCAACTATTTAAAGAAAAATAACAATTTAATTTCTTAACTGTAATCGTCATCATCATCAACAACTATTCACAAATACACGATCCCCTTTTCCTAACTGATGTCTATCTGACTCCAACTCGAAAATAAAAAAAAGCGCTGTTCCTGTAACCCACGTCTGAAACATTACATTCAATTAATCTCAAGACCACACAGTCTCTGCCTCCTCCACTGTCTTCACTCTTCCAGCTGCTGATATCCATGGGTCATCTTCATTTGTTTTTAACTGCAACTAGGTTTTACATGAAAAGGTATCTTAGAGAGTGTTTTAGGTGGCTAGTTACCCCTCCGGCTCTACAGCAGCTGTTCTGCTGTTCAATGGCAGTTACTCTCTATCTAGATTTCAAAGTGCCAGGTGCATATACTCCTCACGACACATTAAATTTTCATAATTTGATTATTTCCACGGGTCAGAACAATGACATTCAAATTCCATTGTCTTCTGGTATCCTAGGCATTATTTAAACTAATTCTCATCAAAACAATAACCAAAACTCAGGTATCCATTTACCAGGCAATTGTTACATTTGGAAAAACCTTAACATTAGCTGGCAGTTCTGGCTGTACATTATATTCAGCAAAATCAGTTCTGTCTGAAAGGGACCAAACATCCTGTCAGCTGCATAACACCCCACATCCCCGCCCTTTTCAGGAAAATGAAATGAAACATCAGAATGAAAAGATGGCTTCATTTCTTTTCCTGTATTTCTGAATCCCAAAACTACGAAATGCAATAGTAATTAATCTAACTTGTACCTTTCATATTAATTCTGCTCACATATGTAACATTGCAATATTCAAATGTAATCTGCACTTTTTTTTCTTTAAATCTGCGATAACACATCTGCTATCACAATTATATGGCCCAAAACATGTATATTTTGGCAGTTAAAAGTCGATTTACACATTTTAGTCTTTAAATCTTTCAAAAAATACAAGACGATTGTAGTTTTATAAATTCATCTCCGTCAACCCGTTTGTTACATAAACACTCAAGTATTGTCAGGCCAGTACCAAACTCAATAACCTAAATTCAATAGTCGAGCATTTTCTTTCCGGTGTGTGTTCGGTTTCTTTTTGACAGGTAGCCAATTGGCCATTCCATTCCATTATCATGTTCCTGCATCAATACCTCTCTAACCCCGATATCACTAACAACAATCGCAATTTTGAAGGGTTTCAAAATATTTGGTGTAGCTTAAACTTGTGCGGTAGTTAATGCTGCTTTTGAATTCCAAATGCCTGCTGGAAGTTTTCAATACAACATTTTCTGTCTTTTTTTAGTAAACCCATCAGCAATCCCACAACGCTGCTAAAGTTTTGAACAAACTTCCAATGGAATCCACTCAGTCCCAAACATCGAAGCTCCTCTTTCATCGGGAATGGTCGTGGAAATTCCTCAAACCCTTCGTCTTTGTGTTCCATGGGGTCAACCTTCTATGTCCAATGTAATGCACCAATAACGTCACCTCTGTCTTCGCAAATTCTGCTTTCTTTACGTTGATTTTCAATTTTCCTTCTTGCAATCGCTCAAGGAGCTCTGCCAACTGTAACATGCGATCTTTCCATGACTTGCTAAGGATCACCGTATCTAACAGTTAAACTGCGTAATTTGTTAATCTGGGCACAACTCTATTCATGAGTCTTTGTAATGTGGCTGGTGCATTATTCATTCGACAGTGCATCACTTTGAATTGATGTGGCCCTTTAACATGACAAACGCAGAAACTTATTTCACTTTCTCTGATACAGTTGCCTTTCGCCTGCTGGAGTGTTGTTTATCAGAACGGCATTCTCTACTTCCAATCCATATACAAAAGCGTAAGTCCTCCCATAATGGTTCTGCAAATGTCCTCATACTGCTGCAATGAAAATCAACTGGGTTCATTGCTCCTGCAACAGACAGCTCACTATCCTCTACCACTCCTCAAGCACTACCTTGTTAATTAAAGGATTGTGCGTCACATCAAACTCCATGACATCCTTATTTGATCCCTCATTCTGCAGGGCCAGTAACTAACAGCTGTTCTCCCAGTTCCTTATCTCTATATTAGTAAGATTACAACGTATTCACATGACATACTTGCTATCTTTTATTTATATCAAGCATCTTTACCAGACAGTTTACCTGACTCTACTTCCTCTACATTTGGAAGGGGACACAAAACCTGGATTTGAAGGGATTTCCCACGACTGGTGGCACCCCCACGAAAAAAGTAACATCACATTTCATACTTTGTACCTGCCACTCACTTACTTCATTCTGTGCTCTACCCTCTTCATGTGGTGTTTAGCTAACTCACGTATTCTAATCTCTCTCACACCTCAGATACATATTCCAAGTGTGAAATCTTCGTCTTGGGTCCTGTTAATTTCTCTTCAATGAATTCCAAAAGACCTCACAGGTCATGTCCGAATACTAACTCAAATGGAGTAAATTGAGTAGATCGGGGCATCTCTAATGGCAAACAATTTAATGGGACACCTTTATCCCAATCATTTGGCCAACCCTGACAGTACGCTATTATCATGGTCTTCAGCGTCTGATGCCAAGTTTCCAAGGCTCCATGCGATTCAGGATGGGACGCACTTGATTTGAAGTGCTGTATACCTAAGCTATCCATGATTTAACTAAACAGCCGAATGGTAAAATGACTCCCTTGGACTGATGGGAACTCTCTAGGTAGCCTGTACTGAGTAAGGAAAGATATGAACCCCTCCACCACGCTTTTTGCTTAATAATCTGCAATGGAATTGCCTCTGGTAATCTGGCAGACACATCCATTATGTTTAGGAAATATTTATTTTCGCTTTTAGTTTAGAAAGAGGGCGTATGCAAATAATCATAACCCACCTGAAAGGTCCGTCGAATGCAAGAATTGGCAACAAAGACTCTGGTTTTTCGCCCTGCCCGTGGCTTACCTATCATTCGGCATGTATGACACATACAGCAAAGAATTAAAACGTCCTCGTGCATTTCAGGCCTGTAGAAATGTTTTCGTACATGAGCCTGAATCTTCCAGGTGACTTACTGCAGGTAGTTCATGTGATCCCCGTAACTATTCCTGTCTGTATGAAACTGCCAACACAATCTGGTCAACTTTGGCCTATTTCTCCTGTGCAATAACCCGTTGTCTCCATTTTCATTTAGGACTCTATCTTTAAGTTGCAACACACGACAATATATTCTGATTCCTTTTCTGAGTATACATCAATTTATGTATATATCTGTTGTAAGGCTATTAACCTTTCAGGACTAAAGACCTCTGCCTGACCCTCTGCCTGGTCAGGTTTTTCCTGCACTATTGTATGAACAGCGGGCCAGCTAATGAAACTTCCGCTCCTTTGTCTTTCTCTTTATATTTTGCTTCTTGCTGTAACCTATGACAGTGAGATCTTGTTATTACATAGTCTGGAAAATTTCCTGGGTATTTGTCTTTTAACTGATCAATTCCCTGGTCTTCCTTTGACTTCTCCACCACAAAAGTTGTCACTCCCACCTTGGATCCTGCTAAATTGTTCTCAAGAATAAAATGGTATTTCTGAAACTGGTGGTCTGTCACCCACTCCCATTGTTAAGTCCCCAATCTTGATTTGGATCTCCAACCCGATCTTACACAGAGGAACACTAAATTTCTGTCCCCATTCCACAAATTATCACTCTCTCAGGTAACATGTCAGAAAAAGTGCAAATACTTCCATCATTTACTTTTAGAGCCTGAGAGAATGTGAGGACTACAGACTCTGGAGATCACATTTGAAAGGTGTGACGCTAGAAAAGCACAACAGGTCAGGCAGCAGCCAAGGAGCAGGAGAATCGACGTTTCAGGCATAACCACTTCATAAGGCAACTGGGGGATGGGGTAAAGAGTTCTGAGAGATACGTAGGTGGGTGGGGAGGAGCTGGGCAGAAGGTAACTTGGAAGGCGATAGGTAGATGCAGGTGGGAGGCGATGGTGAGAGGTCAGATGATAGGGTGAAGTGGATGGTAGTCGGACAGCTGGGACCCTCCAACTCCACGGCATCAACGTCGACTTCACCAATTTTCAATTCTCCCCCTCCCAATCTCATCCCAGATCCAACCTTTCAACTTAGCATCGTCTTCTTCAACTCTCCTGACAGTCAACCTTCCTTCCCACATGTCCACTCCACCCTCCTCTCTGAACTATCACGATCATCTACACCTTCATTTTCCGATCGCCTTCCCACTGAACTTCCCCTCAGCCCCACTTCTACCCTCCTATTTATCTTTTACACCCCCCCCCACGCCACTTTCCATACGAAGGGCTTGTGCCTGATATATCGATGTTCAGATGCTGCCTCACCTGTTGTGCTTTTCCAGGGCCACACGTTTTGAAAAATAGAGACTGAGCAGACCCCGTATCTCGCAAAATTATACCTTGTTATCCTTCTCCCCCTGTTCTTTCTGAGTAAACTTTCCCCACAGAGGTGAATTCTTTCTCGAGATCAGGTATTAACTCCATACCCGTCCCCTGCCTAAGCTGAGCACTCTACTGCAGCTCTTCAACTTTTCTTGGGGTTCCTTTACTACTTCCACTAATGCCACTGGCTTTGCCTCTTTTACCACATTTTTTTTAACACAGTGCCTTTCTTCAACGATTTGCATTGTGACTTTGTCTATCCCACTTACGGCAGTGAAGACAGCTTTTCCTCGTGCCCTTCTTAAACCACCTGCACTGTAATTCTATGTGTTACACTCCGGTATTGTGAAACCACCTGAGTTTTTTCACCTCCTTTCAACACTCTTGGGCTTATTTATTGACCTAAATAAACCATTCCCAGTGTGCTCTCTATTTTTGTTTTGTAGAGTAGGATCTCCCCTTCTCCCAATTTCTATCCCTCACTGGAGGAAGATCCGACCAGAAGCTAAATTGCAACTCATGAACCAATGCATATTGACGTGCCATCTCTGCCGTGCTTCTCACTTCTGAACTTGCTGTTCATTCGCATGAACTCTGATCATCTCTGAAAGTGAGTCTTTAAAGTTCTCCAGCAAAATGATCTGTCTTATCTATTTTTAAGGTCTATCAAAATTACTATGTTTAACTCTTTCAAACTCAGTATAAGTCTGACCTGGTTCCATCATTATGCTTCTGAATCGCACTCTATATACTGCCAGCACCAATTCGTTAGCATTCAAAATAGCCTGTTTGACATCGGAAAACCTCTTGACCCCTCATCTGACAGCGCTGCACCTCCCTCACTATCTCTGCTTACCAATTTAGTCTGAATTAGCATTACCCACAAGTTCTCTGACCATTCCATCTGTCTATCCAATTTTTCAAATGAAATAAAAAGGCAGCCACATTTTTCTTATCAACATATGGAAATGTTTTCACATATTTAAGTATAGCCCAACCTTCTATTTTAATCTCTATCCTGTTAACTTGACTTTGCTGACTAATTCGCAACTCCTCAAGTTCAAATTCTCTCTTTTTTTTCTCTCTCTCTTTCACTTCTACCTCGCTTTCTCTTTCGCATCTCTTTCTTTTTGTCTCACTTTTTAATCTTCTAACTCCAGTTACTGCATTTGAAATCCTTTTTTTCTAACTCAACTGCACTCACTATCAGTTTCTCCGGTACACCAAAGTGCTTGACCAACTCCATTGTAATTTCAGCTTCCCTTTTGTCCCTAGTTAAACCCAATTCTAACCTATTTGCTAATTCTAAATGTACGCCCTTCCTCTGTCTTTCTAAACTTTCTTCGCAAATTTGGAATCGTTTTCAAGCCCCAGGACCTCTTTAGCAATGTTAAGTCCCATTTATCTCACTTTTCATTTAATCATCCACATGTAACCAAAACTAAACATATTTTTCCGACCTAAGTTTTATTTAAATATCTCTGACAATAATTGTCAAGAGTTGGAAGTTGCTGAGATCTTTTGTACCCCTAATCTGTTCACTTCTATCCCAATTCTGAATAACAAGCCCTTAAACTGTTATGATATCGACGTCAAACCCCTCTGTTAATAAAAGCCAAACATCAAAAAAAACTTACATCGCCTAGTAATCTATTAAAACATGAGTGACAGAGAACTCCCAAATTCCACCATTCAAAGAAAAATAACAATATATTTTATGAACACGAATAGTGACCATCAAACAATAACTATTCACATGTACAAGACAAGCTTTTCTTAACTACTTACGATCTGACTACAACTCCAAAAATATGCTGTTTCATTAACACACTTATTGAACGTTACATTAACTTAGTCTCAACTTCGCACAGTCTCTGTCTTCCCGCTGTCTTCAGTCGTCCAGCTGATGATCTCCCTGGGTCACCTTCTTTCTGTTTTTTTTAAAGTAAATCAGGTATATTGGAAATATTTTTTTTTTCTAATTTGAGACCAAAATGTCAGCTGTCCAGTTGGCTTTCCCATTAATTTTCAAAATACCAGGTTTATATATTCCCCATGACATATTCAATTCTCATTGTTTGATTGGTTTCCAGATGTTAAAACAATAAAGTTTAGCTTCCAGTGGTTTCTGGTATCCTAGACATTATTCAAATTAATTGGTTACATTCGAAAGTAATTATTGGCATCGCAAGAGTCGCAGCACTCTCTCTAATGGATGTGATAGATTAGGGGACATTCTTCCTTCTGGCCAGGTATGTTTGATATTTATCCCATTTATCACCATAATCAAATTATCTCTGTTTCGCAAGAGAGACTTCCCTAATTGATGTCTGGGTGAGCCCAGCATTCAAACTAGCTCTGAAGGCTGTAATCTGCTGCGACTTGGTTACAGACAGTCTGGCAAGGTATGCTGTTTCAGCTGCCTTCAGGCAAGCCTCGAGCACATGCAGCTGCTCTGCTTTGTGCCACTTCTTTTTCGCCGAGTAAGAAATAATCATCTCCTCGCATAGGCCTTGGCATTATCTCAGACCACCGAAGTATGACAGGCTGTACCCAAATTAATATCCCCAAATTTTTTAAATTCCGCTGAAAAAAATTCAATACATTTGCTATCCTTCAGGAAGAAAAGACCCATGTGCCAGTGCCGTCAGCTTGTCCCATCGCCACCGACCTTTACCTCCATGTACATTGCTGCATGATCAGAAATAACTATGTTCCAAATTCTGCAGGACAGCACCAAATTCAAAAAGGTCAACAGGGCAAAAAAATGCCAATCCTCGAAAAGCACTTCCGTGGCTGAGAGAAACAGGTGAAGCCCCTCTCCTCAGGGTGGGGACAATCCCACACACCCAACATGCCCAGCTCCCTGTTCAGGTACACAAACAGCCTGGATTGAGGGGACGTACCCGCAAGACCCCGAGGCATCCTGTCCACTTCGGGGTTAATAAGTCGGTTACAGTCTCCTCCTATTTCTGTATGACGTCCGCCAAGGGCTAGCAACCCGGAAAGGGCATCTGTTAAAAAATTGAGGTAATGTGCTGGGCGCAGGATACATTCAAATTCCCATACACATCTCCAAGTATTAAAGCTTTACGAATCATAAACGACCCATATTCATTCTTAGTTTGGTCTCACAGTTGGAATGGAAGATTGTTCTTGATGAGTTCATAACTCTTCTGCTTTATTAATTAAAGGATGAGAAAAAAACACACGTCTGAACACTGAGACAGAGCGGTGAGGAGAGAAGGAGGAGTGAAGCGAGGGCTGCCAGCAACGTAAAGACTTAACTTATATTTGGGCAGTGGCTAAACCTGAGATACTACACGTGTAGCATCACCCTCCCGCCCCCCTTCTCTAACCGACTCAGTAAGGTAAGGCTTTTATTTTTTTTTCTTTATCTTTCTTTTTCAAATATTTAAGTGCGTTGTTTGAGTGCAGTTAGTTAATATAAAGCTATGCTTACCATAGCAGGGGATTTCAGACCGTGGCATATGCCTCTTGATTGAAGTGGGAGCTTAGCAACGTGTCTGACATTCCTGACTCTTTCACCTGCAAGACGTGTGTCCAGTTGCAGCTCTCGTTTGACCGCATGACGGCTCTGGAGCTGCGGATGGACTCACAGTGTAGCCTGCGCGATACTGAGGAGGTAGTGGACAGCACGTTTCGTGAACTGGTCACACTGCAGGTTAGGATTGCTGAGGGAGATAGTGAATGGGTGACCAAAAGGCAGAAAAGGTGTAGGAGGGCAGTGCAGGTGTCCATTGCGGTCATCTCCCTCCAAAACAGGTATACCGTTTTGGATACTGTTGTGGAAGATGGCTCACCAGGGGAGGGCAGCAGTTGCCAGTATCATGGCACCATGAAGGGCGGGAAAAAGACCCATACCGCCATGGTCACAGGGGATTCGATTGTAAGGGGAAGAGATAGGATGTTCTGTGGCCGAAAACAGGACTCCCAGATGGTATGTTGCCTCCAAGGCGCTCAGGTCAGGAATGTCACCGATTGGCTGCAGAGCATTCTAAAAGGGGAGGGCGAACAGCCAGTTGTCTTGGTGCATATAAGCACCAACGATATAAGTAGGAAACGAGATGAGGTCCTGAAAGAAGAATTCAGAGAGCTAGGAGAGAACTTAAAGGGTAGTGATCTCGGGAATACTACCAGTGCCACGTTATAGCCAGTGTAAAAATGAAAGAATAGGCGGGATGAACACGTGGCAATAGGGATGGTGTAGGAGGGAGGGATTCAAATTTGTTGGACATTGGGACGGGTTCTGGGGATGGAGGGACTATTACAAAATGGACGGTCTACATCTGAACCAGACAGAAACCAACGTCCTTGGAGGAGTTTTTGATCCTACTGTTGGGGAGTTTGTAAACTAATGCGGAAGAGGGCTGGGAACCAGTCGAGACTGGAGACTGTATGAATTGTGAAGATGGCATTAATAAAGGGGAGGGTAGGCAGAGAGCGGATGAGCGCAAATTTCTGGTGGCATGAAATGCATCTACTTTCATGCAAGGAGTATACTGTGTAAGGCGGATGAACTTAGGGCTTGGATTGGTGCCTGGGAGTATGACATTTTTGCAATCACAGAGACCTGGTTGAAGGAAGGGCATGATGATTGACAATGAAATGTTTCAGGATATAACCGCTTCAGACAGGACAGAGAGGGAAGCAAAAGTGGGGGGTGGAGTTGCATTGCTGGTCAAGGATGATTTCACGGCTATTCTAAAGGAGCACACTTTGGAGGTCTTGGGGAGTGAGGCATTATGGGTGGAGCTGAGAAATAAGAAGGATGCAGTTACATTGTTGGGTCTGTATTACAGGCCTCCCAACAGTGAGCGTGATGTAGAAGAACAAAGATGTCAACAGATTATGGAAAGATGTAGAGGCAATATGGGAGTGGTGATGGGAGACTTTAATTTTCACAACATTGACTGGGATACACTTAACGTCTGGATGGGGTAGAATTTAGAAGAATTCCAGGCGAGTTATGTCAATAGTCCGACAAGGGAAGGGGCCATATTGGACTGGAACTGGGGAACGAGCCAGCACAGGTGGTAGAAGTTGGAGTGGGGGGTTTCTTTGGGAACAGTGACCACAACTCTGTAAGTTTTAGAATATTCGTAGATAAAGTAGAAACTGGTCCTAAAGGAAGAGTACTAAACTGGGCCAAGGCCAATTATATCAAAATTAGGCTGGTACTCGGAAATGTGGATGGACACAGCAATTTGAAGGGTAGTCCACATTTGAGATGTGGGAGGCTTTCAAAGATAGGTCAAAGATAGTGCAATATAGGCATTTCCCGTTGATGGCAAAGGATAAGTGGGGCAAGATTAATGAACCGTGGATGACAGTAGAAATTGTACGACTATCCAAGAGGAAAAAGGAAGCACACATAAGGTCTAGGCAGCTAAGAACAGAACGGGCCCTGGAGGAATATCAGAAGAGTAGGACAAGTCTTAAACAAGGAATCAAGCGGGCTAAAAGGGGTCATGAAATAGCATTAGCGAGCAGAATTTAGAAGAATTCCACAGCGGTTTATTCTGATATAAGAAGTAAGCAAATAACTAAACAAATGATTTGTCCACTAAAGGATAACAAAGGAAGGCTGCGTATCGAACCTGGGAGAATGGGTGAGATTCTGAATGATTACTTTGCATCAGTGTTCACTGAGGAGAGGGACATGATGAATGTTGAGATTAGATATCGAAGTTTGATTAGTCTGGATCACGTTGACATAAATAGGGAAGATGCATTGGGTAGTCTACATGTTATTACCGTGGACAAATCCCCAGGACCGGATGTGATCTATCACAGGTTGCTGAGGGAGGCGAGAGAGGAAATAGCCCTGACAGATACCTTTATGGCATCCTTAAATACAGGTGTAGTGCCAGAGGACTGGGGGGTTGCTCATTTTGTCCCCGTGTACGAGGAGGGTAGTAGGAATATTCCAGATAACTACAGACCAGTGAGCCTGACTCGGTGGTGGGAAAGTTGCTGTAGAGTGTACTGAGGGATAGCATCTATTTATATTTAGAAAAGAATGGGCTTATCAGTGATAGGCAACATGGTTTTGCGCGGGGGAGATCGTGCCTTATCAACGTAATTGAGTTCTTTGAGGATGTGACCAATTTGATAGTTGAAGGAAGGGCTGTTGATGTCATATACATGGACTTCAGTAAGGCGTTTGATAAGGTTCTCCATGGTAGACTAATGGAGAAATTGAAGTCATATGGTGTGCACGGTGTTCTAGCTAGATGAATAAAGAACTGGTTGAGCAGCAGGAGACAGATAGTAGTAGTTGAAGGGAGTTTCTCGCAATGGAGAAAAGTGACCAGTGATGTTCCACAGGGGTCAGTGTTGGGCCACTGTTGTTTGTAATATACATAGATGATCTGGAAGAGGGCGCTGTTGGTATGATCAGCAAGTTTTCAGATGACAAGAAGATTGGTGGAGTCGCAGAAAGCATAAGGGAATGTCAAAGAATACAGTAGGATATAGATAAACTGAAAAATGTGTTACTGGAAAAGCGCAGCTGGTCAGGCAGCATCCAAGTGCAGGACAATCGCCGTTTCGGGCATAAGCCCTTCTTCATGATTCGAAGATATTCCCGAAATGTCGATTCTCCTGCTCTTTGGATGCTGGCTGACCTACTGTGCTTTTCCAGCAACACATTTTGCAGCTCTGATCTCTACCATTTGCAGTCCTCACTTTCTCCTTTCTGATATAGATAGACTGGAGAGATCAGCGGAAAAGTGGCAGATGGATTTCACTGCAGACAAATGTGAGTGTTTGCATTTAGGCAAGAGTAACTCTAGAGCAAATTATACAATGAATGAACGAGCCTTTGGAAAAGTTGATGAGCAGAGAGATCTGGGAGTGCAAGTCCATTGTACCCTAAAGGTTGCTGCACAGGTGGATAGAGTGGTCAATAAGGCATATAGTATGCTTGTCTTCATTGGACGGTTTATTGAGTATAACAGTTGACAAGACATTGGTTCGGCCGCATTTACAATATTGTGCACAGTTCTGGTCGCCACATTACCATAATGATATGCACACTTTGGAGAGGATGTTGCCTGGTATGGAAGGTGCTTGCTCTGAAGAAAGGTTGAGTAGGTAAGGTTCATGTTCATTAGAAATAAGGAGATTGATTCTGGACCTGATTGAGCTTTATAAAATTATGAAGGTCTAGAAAGGGTGGATAGAGACAAGCTTTTTCCCAGGGTGAAGTATTCAATAACGAGAGGACAAACTTTCAAGGTGAGAGGTGGAAAGTCTAAGGGGGATACACGCGGTAAGTACTTCACACAGAGGGTGGTGGGCGTTTGGGACGCGTTGCCAGCAGAGTTGGTAGATGCAGGGATGCTAGATTCATTTAAGATGCGTCTACACAGATACATGAGTAAATGGGGAGCAGAGGGATACAGATGCTTAGGAATTAACCAACATGTTTAGACAGTACATTTGGATCGGCTCCATTTGTTGGAACACAAATGAGAAATTCTCAAAGGGCTGTTCAAGTGGAAATTCCCTTCCCTAGAGTATTGTAGTGCCTAGATTTTTGCATTTATGGATAACATGACGTTCATGGCAGGATCTCGCACCAGTTGAACTGTATTAATGTTGGGAAAGTTTATTCGAAAGCCTGAACCTCTGCCTCTCTCTCTCTTTCTCGCTCTCTCTGTCTCTCTCTCTCCCCTCTCTTTCTCTCTCTGTCTCAGTTGAAATAGGGAGTGGGTGGTTGGGTGGAACGTTCTCAGAAGCTCTTAAACTATCGAGAATCATGTAATCTGGGTGGAAAAAAGCTACGGAACTTATCACCGTGTCAGTGTGTGTTTAGAACATATTGGGTGATTGTCCACCCCCCTTAAGGTTCAATGCAATCACCTCTTATTCTCTCACTGAGCTTCATTCACTGCTCATGGTGCCATCATCCCAGCGATTAGTCTGGTGAAACTTGAGAGAACGTCTATCCACAGTACCCCAAATACTGCCAAAACAATACTCTCACGGATTGTCAAAAAACATATTTTCTGTCATTTAGACATCACCATTTATTTCATGTGCCACAAAAGGTCATTCCTTCTCTATGCACTACGACTGACATGGAATTTATAAGTCCCTTACATGTGTACGTCAGCATTAATAAAGCCAACACCTTTATTACCTATGGAGATGTGCATCACTCTCGGAGACAATTTTAATGAGATTGAATACACCTAAAATAGGGGATGATCACGTATCTGAATGGAAACGAGATGCAGCAATACAGAAAGCAGGCAGAGAAAGGGAGCTATTTTTATCTTTATTCTTCTCTCACAGTATGTATGAAGCCCTGGTCAGGGCAGCATGTTATGCAGATCTTGAACTGAGTGGCTGGTTCAGCTGTTCCACAGGACAGTAAAGGGTAAATCGCATAGCTATGGGTTTGTAGTGTCACAACACAGGATAAATCTTCCTGCTTAACTAAAACCAGCAACAGAGAAAAGATTTATCCCTTGCAGTAATCTGTGATAATTCTAGAGTCCAAATCTATTTAAAGTAAAAAATAACAGCTTTATTTCTTAAAGTATAACAGAGAATAACAAACGAACGTCTATTTACAACTTCTTCTTTAACCTGTCTTTTATCTTCCCCCTCCACAATACTAGCCCGATAAGACTCCTCATTAAGATTTACAAAACAAAACTGCTTATCTCAAAACCAGGAAGCTTTCGGTTCTTCTCCATATTCCTGTCTTCTTTTCTTCTTGGGGAATTTGCTTCACCAGTTACTAATCAATAAAGGTACCTATAGAAGAGCTATTCTTCAGGCAGTCTTTGCATGCTGGTAGCTTGGCGGTTTACCTCTCAATTGTTCAATTTTCCATGGTCTTGTACCGCCAAACTATTGGATTGTATCATTGGCTGTTAAATTGAAACTTGGTTGGAAGTGGGTATTTTGGGGGATAATTTAAAATAATTCGCTGAATTTGTTTCGAGACAATGAGCTAATTGGGTTGTTCGACCAAATGTTACATTATATCTATTTTTCAGAACTCTTGGTGCTGTCAGGTAGTTATTGTTGGTTTTTAATTCTCTCAAAGGTACAGTACACCCACGTGTTCATCACAGAAGTCAACAGAAGTCATGAGCAGAAATTCAGTTCAACCCGGTTTTGTAGACCCATATAATGACTTACCAGGAAGACCAACTATCGCGAGAATGGGACAGTAACCACCTTGAATAATCCAAAGGATATCCTGGATCCGATATGCTAATGATATCCAAGGCTGAGAAAGCCAGTAACGACCCCCAGATAAACTCCTGCCCATTGTTGGAAAATTCCAGTCTAATGTTCTCAGATTCTGATCCATGGTTGGAATATTCCAGTCTAATATTCTCAGATCCGATCTATTGTTGGAACATTCCAATCCATGGTCCTCAGATATGAACAATTATTGCAACGTTTCTGTCTAATGTTCTCAGATTCTGATATCTCCTCCCCTCTCTCTCGAGCTGCTGATCCCTGTTAGTGCTGTCAGCGATGTTCTTGCTCACACTATGGGATAACACATTGAACAGAGCCCATTTATCTGCCAACGATGGAAACTCTCTCCTGTGATAATTAGGATCCACCGAGATGGACATTAATCACAGTCACTGAACAAATAGCTCCCTTTCAGCCCTTTGAGTTCAATATTGACTTTATTAAAATTTAAAAGAACGTTTAAAATTTACTCATTTAACTTGGGATATGTTGGGAGGGTTGAGGGAAGGAAACTTAGAGATGGTAGATTGATTGCGTGTAATCATTCAATCTGCCTTGGATATGGGAGTAATGTCAAAGGATTGTCAGAACATAAACAGGTTTTCCGTTTATAAATGGAAACATACAGTCTGCAACTACTGATCAGTGATTATAATGTCAGTAAAATGTGGAGAGAACTTTTCTAGTCCATAATCTGACAGGCGAATGTGCCTACAAATGCAGTTGTAACAGACAAATGGCATAGATATGTTAACAGAAAAAATGTCGTGACACACAACTCAGATAGTTTGTCGAGAATCAGAGACAGCAGGTGAATGTCATGCTGTTAATGTTGTCGATGTCAATCATCTGTGATTAAGTACCATGCACTGGTTTTCAGTTTCAGTGTGATTGTGACATTGGGGACATGGTTGCAGAGAAAGGAGGGAGGGAACATGATATTTCCCAGTCATCAATATGGGGATGTCACTCTTTATAAATCATAAGAAGATCAAATTCCAGGATACATCGCCAATGAGGAATGAGGAGAGTCAATATTAACCATACGACCAGAAGACATTGGAGCAGAATTTTGGCCATTCAACCCATTGAGCCTGCTCCACCATTCAATGATGGCTGTTGAGTTTCCCAACCACATTCTTCCGCTTTCTATCTGTAACCCTTCATCCCCTTTATACTCAAGAACCTGTCTATCTTGCTCTTAAATACACTCAATTACCTGGCCTCACAGCCTTCTGGAGCAGATTCACCACTCTCTGGCTGAAGAGATTCGTCTTTATCTGTGTTTGAAAAGATCTTCTCTTTACTCTGTCCCCTCGGGTCCTAGTCTCCCCTCCATTGGAAATATCTTCCCAAAATCCACCCTGTCCAGGTCATTCAATATTCTGTAAGTTTCAATTAGACCTCCTAACATCCTTCTGAACTCTATCAAATATAGATCCAGAGCCCTCAAATGTTCTTCATCTGTTAAGCTTTTCATTCCTGGGACCACTTTCGTGAATCTTATTGGAAACTGCTCCACGGCCAGTACATCCTTTCTGAGACATGGAACCCAAAACTGTGCTCAATAATCCAAATGGAGCCTGACCAAAATCTTATAGAGCCTCAGAAGTACATCCCTGCATTTATATTCAAACCCTCTTGAAATAAATGGAATCACTTTATTTGCCTTCCCAACTGCTGACAACCTGCAGGTTTACCTTTCAAGATCCTTGGACCAGATTCCCCCCACCTCCCAACCCCGCCGCCAAGTCTTCTGAACTTGCTCGCTATTTAGAAAATAGTCCATGCCATTATTTTTCTTGGCAAACTGCATGACCTCACATTTATCCACGTCATACTCCACCTGCCACTTCTTTGCTCATTCCCCTAACCTGTGCAAATCCTTCAGTAGGAGAAAGTGAAGACCGCAGATGCTGGAGATCAGAGTCAAAAAGTGTGGTGCTAGAAAAGCACAGCCACTCAGGCGGACTCGAAGGAACAAGACATTCGACGTTTTAGTCATAAAGCCTTTATTAGGAATGAAGTGGGTGGGCGGAAAGGGGTTGAGAGATGAATGGGAGGGGCTGGGAGGAAGGTAGCTTGGAAGAAGATGGCTAAACGAAGGTGAGTGTTGAGAGTGGAAGGTGGAGTGGATAGATGGGAAGGAAGATAGTCAGGTAGGACAGTTCAGTAGGCGGTGCTCAGTTGGAGGGTTAGATCTGGGATAAGGTGGAGGGAGGATAGATAACGAAACTGGTGACATTGCGATGGATATCGTGTGGTTGAAGAGTGGCAAGGTGGAAGACGATGCGCTCTTCCCCCAGACGTCTGGTGGCTAGAATGTGGCAGTGGAGGAGGACAAGAACTTGTATGTCCTTGGAGGAGTGGTAGGGTGAGGCGAAGTATTCAGCCACAGTGAAGTGGGGTTGTTGGGTGTGTGATCGGGAGTGTTCCCTGAACCGTTCTGCAAGTTGACGTCCTGTCTCCCCAGTGTAAAGGAGATCAGAAGCAATGGACAGAGGAGACGAGGTGTTTGGATGCACAGGACTTTCTCTGCCTGATGTGGAAGGATCCTTTGGAGCCTTGGATGGACGTGAGGAGGAAGTTGTTGGCACAGGTTTCATACCTCTTGCATTGGCAAGGGAAGGTGCCAGGAATAGAAGGTGGCTTGTTGGGGGTGGGAGGGGGGACGCGTGAACCTAACGAGGGAGTCGTGAATGGAATGGTCTCTGCAGAATGCCGATTGGGGTGGGGAGGGAAGTATATCTCTGCTGGTGTCATCTGACTGTTGGTGTCAGAAATGGCGGAGGATGATGCCTTGTATCCTGAAGTTGGTGGTCTGGAAGGCAAACATCAGAGGGGTGCTAGAGGGTGCTACTGCACCCTCCTGCAGCCGAGCCACCTCTTCAATGCTACCTATCCCTCTATCCCATCTTTGCACTGTTTGAAAACTTAGCCAGAATGCCCTCAGTTCCTTCATGTAGACCTTTAATGCACAAAGCGAATTTTGTGGTCCCAACACTGAGTCTAGAGGAATACCACTTGTCACTGGATGCCATCCTGAGAAGGACACTTTTATCCCCACTCTCTGCTTTCTGTCAGACAGCCATGCATCTATCCAAGCTAGCATCTTGCCTGTAAAACCAGGGGCACTAATCTTTCTCAATAGCTTCCTGCGTGGTACATTCTCAAAGGATATTAGAGAAGTAGGGGGATAACATCTACTGGTTCTTCTTGGTCAAATCTGCTCGTTGCACCCTCCAAGTATTACAGCAGGTTTGTCTGGCATGACCTCCCATTGATGAAACAATTCTGACATTGCACTATTTTACTAAATAATTCCAAGTATTCAGAAATCCCATTCTTCACAATGGATTCGAGGATGTTACCCACAACCAAGGTTAGTCTAATGAGTCTGTAATTTTCTATCTTCTGCCTAACTCTCTTATTAAATGGAGTGTCACGTTAGCAATTTTCCAGCCTTTCCTGATTTTAGTCATTCCTGAAAGATTGCCACGTTCAATTTCACTAATTAAACCCTATAACTGCACCCCCACCCCGCACACACACACAAACACACAGACACACACACATACACACAGACACACACACAGACACACAGACACACAGACACACATACACACACACACACACATAAACACATACACACAAACACACAGAAAC
>NC_057717.1:67841371-67852858 GCF_004010195.1 Chiloscyllium plagiosum | reverse complement strand
CACAGACACACACACACATACACACACATAAACACACACACACAGACACACACGCACAGACACACACACTCCTAATCAGTTTAAAGCTCTGTCTCCAGCCCTGGTTAGGATTCACTTGGATTCTGGTCCCAGCGCGGTTCAGATGACGACAGTCCCATCGGAGCAAGTCCTTTCTTCCTCAGTAATAAAATGTGTTTATTCAACACAAAATACAAGAATAAAAAAGCTTTTCTGTACATACCAAAACATGAAAATTACAAAAATACAATATTGTTAAAATACACTTACTATGTGGAGCTATATAAATTGTAATGTGAATTACAAAACCATGGAAGTGGTGTGCAAACTTTATCAATCATTATTTGACCCAGAGCTGAGATCCTGAGTCCCCCTCTGCCAGTAATTCCCTTCACTGAGACTCCACCCTGCCTCTCACGCAGTGTCTAGAGGGGCTACAAGTTCCCGTTGGCACAGAATATTTAAATTAATCCACCTTCTCCCTGGAACCAATCTATTGATCTATTGGATTGTGTTTAGCTGTCAGCAACTCAGCTCTGGGATGTTATTGGCTATAAATGATCTGGGATGACAGCCAGTATCAGCATGGTGCTCACAGGGTATGGCACCAGACAAAGGGCTTACAGTCTGTGAGAGTTTCTAAGAAAAGTTTCTGTGTATTTCTCTTCATGCTGTCTCCTGATCTAACTTCACATTCGTCTGACACCCCTTGCTCTCACTCACTCTGTTGCTCCTTTTTTTCACTCTGTTTATCTCACTTCACTGTCTTTCTCTCTGTTTATTCCTCTCCCTCTCAGTCTAGCTCGGATTATTCCCTCTATTTTCAAGTTGTCAAGTTGGAGAGCTCATGGGAGCATGATGGGATGAATGGCCTCCTTCTTTGCTGTATTAATTCTGGAGTTCTCTGACCCACAGTAACAGGTTTTGGTGCCTGGAGAGACAAGCTGGTCCAGGGAAGGGCACAGTGGACAATTAACCATTAGCTCTTCCTATTTTCTGACATGCAGCGACATCGAAATATTTGTTCAAGCAAACAGATTCCTCATATTAAAATCAGCACACTTCAGAGTGCCAGGCCACTGTGTTCAGTGCCCTCTGTTTTGTTTTGTTGGTCTTAGCTGTACTAGGATTAATCTCCAACTCCTCCTCAGTCACTGTACCTGTGGACCTTCTACTGTGGTTCCATACACCCCTCCCCCACCGCCGCCACACACTAGTTTAAACCCTCGTAAAGGACAATAGCAAACCTGCCTGCCAGGAGATTACTGCCAGTTCAGGCCCATCCTGTCCATCTTGTGTATATCCTACCAACCCGGGAATCGCAATGATCCACATATCGGAGAGTTATCAGTTCATGTGCATCCCGTCCTTCTTGGGTGTCCTACTGACCCATGAATCCCAATAATCCACATATCGTAAATTACTGCCAGTTCAGGTTCATACCGTCCTTTTTGTGTATATCCGACTGACTCGGGAATCCTAATGATCCACATATCGGAAGTGCTGCCTCCCCGACCAGCACTTTGATCCTGTATTTAACTGTGCTACCTTACGATTCCTAACCTCACTCGCACATGACATATTCTAATGTCTCCAAAATTCAAATGTCCTTTCAGCACAACTCCAGCAAGGCCTTTTCTTCAAACTGGACAGACTTGATAATAAAACCTTTAGTATGACGTCAGGAAAGTGAGACCACTGAATCAGTCCAATGACCACCGGAATTGATATCTATCCCCGCCACCAAACCTGTTTGACAGGGCATTCATATGGGCCATCTATTTGCAGATGGCCGAGGATAAACAGAAGATTAGAAAATGTCAGAGCAGATGGATGTAATTCAGCCTGTTTACTCAGCTTTGCTATTCAATTGGATTCTAGTTATTCTGTTCCTTTCAATGGCAGGGTCTTTGCCCAGCATTCCCAGCGGGTCAGAAAGTTCCCAGTTTCGTTGTGTGCACAGTCCTGCGAAGACTGTATCCAGTGCCAGGCAATGGGGTGTGAGGTGTCCCAGGGTGGCACAAGGAAAGGCTGCATGTAGTGACGATGGACTGAGGGAACTGAGAGAGGTGAAATGGGCATCCAGGGACACTTCACTCAAACAAGTGGCCGGGCAAGATTCCTAAACACCCAGAGGAACCCGCGAACCACAGCTGCTTTTACAAAAACTTATCACATTTGCTGCATTTTTCCATAGAACAAAAGCAAAAATACCGTTAATGGTAGAAATCTGAAGCAAATACAGAGACGTACTGTGGAGAGAGAAAAGAGTTAATGCTCCCAATACAGACACGGGAAGAATGTACAAAGTCCACACAGACAGGGTCCAGAGATTGGAAATGAACCCAAGTCCCTCGCACTGTGAGGCAGCATAGCTGTGTCACCATGCTGCCCAATGATGGATAATTGGGAATCGTATAGTTAAAAGCATAGATACTGTTCTCCGTGTTCGGGATTAAGAGTTCTGAAGGTTGTGTTGCCTACATGGTACTCAGGTTTGGGATATATCTTTCAATGATACAACTCGCTGAACTTTCTTAAATACAGAATTCCTGGCATTGTTGTGGTGCTGTACACCACAGCAGTAGCAGCAGCTGAAACAGAATTATATTCATACGCAATCTGTAACTTTTTGACTGGAATAATCCCTCAGTCGACCATTTCCACCAAGCTGACAACTCTGACATCTCCCTGGGAAGGTGGAAAATTACTCTGCTATGTCCAGTTCACAAAGAGAGAAATAGTTACAATCTGACTAATTATCACACCATCAGTGTTTTCACAAAAGTCAAATTAGTGGTTGCTTTTTTTCTGACAGAGCTGTCAAGCAGCACAGAAATAGCCTGCTCAGTGTGGTATCTGATAGATCCCCATGTGGAGATGGTGCTATTGTGGAAATGTCACTGGATTACTAATCCATACCAGGTTGATGCTCTGGCAGCTGGTGGATTAAAACAATTAATAAAGTATCAAGAATTAAAATCTGGTGTCAGTAACAGTGACCTTGAAGCCAATGTCGATTGTAAACATCCATTTCCTTCCCCAATGTACTTTCAGGAAGTGAATCTCCCGTGCTTTCCTGGTCTGGCCTAAAAGTGACTCCAGACACACGACTTGTGATAAACTCTTCAATCGTCTCTAAAACAGACAAGCAAGACACTCAAATGTATCAAACTGCTCCGAGGCTTGGAAGGACAAAACTCGGTATCGGAAAAGGGAATGGGAAACACAGTCCTGTTGACACTGCAGAGACATCCTTCTTAGCATCTGAGATCCTCTGACAACTGTACTCCAGCTGTCTCCTGATCCCTTTAATGTCCAGAAATCCTTATTTATAATGAATGTCCTGGCTTCCACAGCCTTATGTGGGAGAGAATTCCCCAGGTTCATCAGTCTGTGAGTGCAGACATTTATTATCATCTCAATGCAGAGTGACCTGCCTGCACCTTATACTGTGGCTCCTTGTTTTATACGTCTCAGCCAATGGAATGACCATCCCTGCTTCCAATCTGTCTCGCCCAGTCTGGGTTTTATATATTTCATTGATATCTCCATTCGTTTTCCTAAAGCCCATGGATTACAGGCCCAATCCAGTCAATGCAAAAGCTGCCCAACAACAAGCCAGTGATCCGAGGGATCAGTCTGGTCATCCTTCACTGCTCTCCCTCAATGTTAGGTTTGTTCTTTATGAGGTACGGAGACCAAATCTCACACAATACTGCACAATGTTCGAGATGGGGTCTCACCAAGGCCCTGTACAGCTGCAGTAAGACACCCTTACTCCTGGACTTAAATCTCCCTGAAATGAAGGTCAACATAACATTTATTTTCTTAACTGCTTTCTTTCCTGCAATATTGCTGTCAGTAACTGGTGTACAAGGAGATCCAGGTCCTTTTCAATGTTACAGTTCTCCTCTTGTTCGGTCTGTGTTCACTGGTCAGTGTGCTAATGCCATTCCCAGTATTGACTTCTGGGTTCAGAGGTCACTGCCCTGCATGGTCCTCGGAGGGCTGCACAGAAGAAACAAAAATAGAACATAAATCCCTTTAAAGATCAACATGTTTCATCGAATCCCTTTTCAAATGATAGGTTGCTGTTCTATTGTTCCCACCAAAATACACACCGTCACATCCATCCCCATTGCACTCCATCTGCCACGTATTTGCGATTCACACCACTTGTCTCAATCATCTTGTAGCTTTTCTACATCCTCCTCACTCCCGGACAATCCGACCTCGTTTAATGCTTGCAGCAGTTTTTGGAATATTGCATTTGATTCCCTCAACTAAATGTTTGACATGCATTGGGAACAGCTGAGGCCCAAGCACCGATCCTTGTGACACACCATGTTCCTTCCACTTCCAAACATATGGCTTTCTTCATGTTCACTGTTTCCTGTCAGCTCTCTTGTTCTAAAATCATGTTGATATTTTAGCCCCAATCCTGTAACATCTAACTTTGCATACTAGGCCAGAGTCTGTACCAAGATCTTTCTGAAAATCCAAATGCATTGCATCCATTGCTTCTCCATATGTATCAAACAGTCATTTTCTCAAGTATGATTCCCATTTCACGTTGACCCATTACATAAAATCTATGAGCATCAATAAGATCAGGGCTGATCATTTCATGGCCTCCGCTCCACGTTCCCGTCCGGTCGCCATAACCCATTGTTCCTTTAATGCTCAAAACATTATCTATCTGAGCTTCAAAAACATTCAATGATAAAGCCTCAACTATTTCAGTGGGCAGGGAATTCCACTGACTCACAATCTTCTTGGTCAAGAAGTTCCTTCTCAATTCAGTCCTAAATCTTCTCCACCTAATTTTGAGATTTTGCCCTCTTGTCCAAGTTTCGCCTGCTACTGGAAACATCCTCTCTATTTCTATCATATCTATTCCAATCATAATCATATATGTTTTTAACTGATCCTACCAAATTATTTCAAATTCCAATCAATATATAATTCCAGTCCACTTAGTCTCTCCTCATAAGCCAACCCCCTCAACTCAAGAACCAACCTAGCGAACCTCCTCTGCATCAATTGTAGCCAGAACATAGTTTCTCAAGTAGGGAGACCAAACCTGTACACAGTATTGCAGGTGTGACCTCCCCAGCACCCTGTACAGCTGCAACATAACCTCCCTGTGTTTAAACTCAATCCTTTTCCCAATGAAGGACATAGTTCCATTTGCCTTGTGAATTATTTGTTGCACCTGCAGGCCAACTTCCGTGATCCATGCACAAGGACATCCAGGTTCCTCTGCACAGACGCATGCTGCATTTTTAACCATTCAAATAATAGTCTTTTTTTACTGGTATTCCTACAAAAATGGATGACTTCACATTTATTATCATTGTACTCCATCTGCCAGACCTTTGCCCACTCACTTATAATATTTATGTCCCGTTGTAAAGTTTATCAGTCCTCTGCACACTTTGCTCCGCCACTCATTTTAGTATAATCTGCTATCGTTGAGATACTACACGCGGTCCCCAACTCCAAAACGTCGATGTAAGCTGTAAATAATTGCGGTCCCTGCACCGATCCCAGAGGCACACCATAGATCAGTAACCAGAGAATCACTCATTTATTCCCACTCATTGCTTCCTGTTAGTTAAAATCCTCTATCCATGCTAATACATTACCCGTGATGCCATGCATCTTTACCTTACGCAGCAGCTTTTTTTGGTGGCACTGTGTCGAATGCCTTTTGTTAATCTCGGTACACCACATCTTCTGGGTCTCTATGGTCATAATGTCTTCATAGATTTCCAGTGAATTAGTTAAGCCTAACTTGTCTTTAATGAACAAATGCAGTGTCTGTCAAACGGGACAATTTCTATCTAGATGCATGCTATTTATTCCTTGAATATAGATTGACGTATTTTCCCGACTGCACATGTTAGGCTAACCAGTCTATAATTCAACACTTTTTATCCTACTTCCCTTTTTAAACAGTGGTGTCTGATTTCCTGTCTTCCAATCTGCTGGACCTGCATCAGAGTCAGGTGAATTTAGACAAGTTTCCACAAATGCATTTGCTATTTCTCCCACCATTCTGTTAGTACCCTGGGATGCATTGCATCAGGTCCTGGAGACTTACCTACCTTTAGATTTATTAGCTTGCCCAACACTCTCCATCGTGGGAATGGTTGTTTCCATGTCCTCGCCTACCTTCCTCCCTTTGACAATTACTGGCATGTTATTGGTGCCCATCACTGTGAAGACCGACTAAATATCTGTTCCATTCATCGGCATTTCCAAATATCCCATTACTGAATCCACTTTTTCACCCTCTAAGGGACCAATGCTTACCTGAGCCACTCTTTTCGTTTTATATATTTATAGAATCTTTTGCTATCTGTCTTTATAGTCTGAGGTAGTTTACTCTCATAGAACATAGAACATAAAACATAGAACAATACAGCACAGAACAGGCCCTTCGGCCCACGATGTTGTGCCGAACTTCTAACCTAGATTAAGTACCCATCCATGTACCTATCCAAATGCCGCTTAAAGGTCGTCAATGATTCCGACTCTACCACTCCCACGGGCAGCGCATTCCATGCCCCCACCACTCTCTACTCCAACTGTGGCCTAACCAAAGTCCTGTACAGCTGCAACATCACTTCACGACTCTTGAATTCAATCCCTCTGCTAATGAACGATAATACTCCATAGGCCTTCTTACAAACTCTATCCACCTGAGTGGCAACCTTCAAAGATCTATGTACATAGACCCCAAGATCCCTCTGTTCCTCCACCTGACTAAGAACCCTACCATTAACCCTGTATTCCGCATTCTTATTTGTTCTTCCAAAATGGACAACCTCACACTTGGCAGGGTTGAACTCCATCTGCCACTACTCAGTCCAGCTCTGCATCATATCTAAGTCCCTCTGCAGCCGACAACAGCCCTCCTCACTGTCCACAACTCCACCTATCTTCATAATCTATCTATTTTATGTTTCTTGATAGTTTTTTTGTTGCTCTTTTGACCTTTAAAGTTTTCCCAATCTTCTAGTTTCGCACTGGTCTTTGCCATTATTTATGCCATTTATTTTAATTTGATAGCCTTATTTACTGAGACATCCATGGCAGCTTATCCTTTTTCATACAGTCCTTCCATTTCACTGTTATATGCTGTTGCAGAGCACTTGGAAAAATTGCTTTGAAAGCCATCCACTGTTCATATACAGTTCCACCATAAAGTATTTGCTTCCAGTTAACTTTAGCCAACTCTTCCCTCATCCTATTGTTGTCTACTTTGTTTAAGCACAGGACCCTGTTATTGGACGTTACCTTCTCACCTTCCATCTCTATTCTAAATTCAACTATACTTTCAGTCCCAATAATTTCTCCCAAAGCATTTATTTATTAATTTAATTCTTTTTCTCTCGAGACTTAGGCTTTCCAGTCTTCCTGGGAAGATTTGATTTGTTTTCTTCTGTGAAGACATAACTGAAATAATTGCTTCATAGTTCTGCTATTCCTGTGTTCCCTATTCTCCTTCCTCTGGGTTCAGACTGCAACGAAGCTGCTCTTGCTTACTCTTACCTTTCCCATTGACAGTTCACTCTAATAATTCTTGTCAACATTCTCTTCAGAAACCCATCAATTCATGATCACACCTTACTTTTTGGGAGAGAGGATTAGCTAACCAGTAAAAACCATGGTATGGAGTCGCTGGTTTTGGACTTGGTTGGACAATGTCAAAAATCAAACGACACCAGGTTAGAACCCATTGGATTTATTTGTAAACACAAGATTTAATTGCGCTGCTCCTTCATCAGGTGTAAGAGAGAGGAAGACTTTAAACACAGAAGTTATAAGGAAAAGATGAAAGGGTTGTACAACTTGTGCACATGAATTGTCCACACAACTGAGATGGCTCTTAAATACTTAATCAGTTAGAATGGGGATGCAAATTTGATTGATTATTATGCAAATCGCAGAATTTATTTCAAGTCACTGCCTGAAGATACTTTCAGGTAAATGAAGTAACACTTGCGGTCAGACGATGTATTCTACGCGTGAGAACTTGTTTGGACGCTGTCTGTGTCCTCACCTGAAGTCAGACTGGTTTTATTTACAAATTAGGAGTTTATAAAATATCACATTGACTGACTGAAAATTGTATGTTTTTGGAACAAAATAAAATGCATCTGCAAATACAAACGGTCAAATGCAAATTCTCCCCGCAAATTTATATGTGCATACGTGTTTGTGCGCATGTGGGAGAGAGGGGCGTGTCTGTGTGAAGAGGAGAGAGACAGAGACTGTGTACGTGCGAGAGAGAGAGGGGGATTGTGTGTGTGAGTGCGGGAATGAGAGAGAGAGAGGCTGTGTGTGCATGCGTGCATGTGAGAGAGTGGAGTGCGCGAGAGTGCATGTGAGACAGGGAGAGTGAGATTGCTTGTGTGGAGCGGATAGGGAGAGTGTCCATCAGTGAATGTAACGGGGAGAGTGAGAATATGTGCTTGTCCAGGCGAAAACACAGACAGATACAGCACATCCATTTTCCCCCGCCCCACACATACACTCCGTGGATTCAGAGCGTCACCTCTCTGCAGCATCTGCCCCATTTGGTATCCATGTTACAGACCCAGCTACAGTAACTACAATCCCCATGCTCCATCCAGAGTTGGGTCAGCAAATTCTCAGGTCTCCCTGAATGTCTGACGCAGCTCACAGCACAACCTGCAGCAAACTATCCCCAGCCCCTCCACTAACCTTTCAATAACAGGAGTCAGTCAGAAACCCCTCAGCTACAAGTTAGATGCCGGTTCCTTAATAATTATACTCGAGGATTTTCCTCATGTAACCGACCGCACGATCAACTGAGAGAGACAAACAGAGGCGTTCCGTGGGCAGGCCCATACCAAGTTTCAACCACTTGAGTCACAGCTGCTGGAACACTCCTGCCAATGGAACATTACATGGGACACATCGGGAAGTGAACAACAGTGTGACACACACCATTTCAATGTTTCTGAGCTTCACCATGCCAGCATTCGATGCACGAGGGAGTCGAAAGTTAAGGCCAAGGAAAGATACAGAAAAAAATAACAAATAATTTAGTAACTGATAACTTCCTGAAAATATGGAGAAGTAGATGGGGGGATTGGGATAACGGGACAAGGGAGACAATGGTGGGTCCAATCCCAAGAAAGCAAACATTGAATGGAGACATTGCCTCAAATCCTGAATCTTATTCACAGAACCAGCCCAGACACCATAAACTGGGGTAAGGTAACGGCTAATATGGAGAGCTGTGTAGGCCTTGCTAGTGGATTACTCGATAAACTGGATTATCTGCACAGCATGGGGAGCATTGCAAACCTTTGCCAGGATATTGCAACTCTCTACCTTCACCCTTTGCCTCCTACCTTTGAGCCAGTTTTGTATCCACGTGGCTTTCATTTGAACCAACCCTGATAAACAGATGACCATGCACAATGTTATTCAACGCCTTACTGAAGTCCATATCGACAATGTACACCACTCTATCTCAATCTTTTTAGTCGCTTCTTCAAAGAAATCTCAGTAAAGTCAGTGAGACACAATATTGCTTGCACAAAGGCATGTTGACTATCCCTAATCAGTCGTTACCTTTCAAAATGCTTGAAAATCCAATGACTCATAATCCCCTCCAACAACTTACCCACCACTGACATCAGACTCACTAACTTTTCCTTATTACCCTTCTTAAATCCTTTTAGTAGTGTCACCACGTAGCCAACTTCCAGTCTTCCGACACTTTACTTGTGGCTATTAATGATAGCAAATGCCCAGCAATCACTTCCCTAGCTTCCCACAGAGTTCTAGCGTACATCTAATAAAAGCCAGGATATTTTCCTGCCTTTGCATGTTTTAAGACCTCCAGCAGCTCCTCTGTAATACAGCCACTTTCCAAGATGTCACTACTTTTTTCCCAAGTTCTCTAGCTTCCATATCCTCCTGCACAGTAAGCATTGATACAAAATATTCTTTCAGTATCTCCTCCACTTCCTGTGGTTCTGCACATGGGCAGTTTTGCTGATCTTTAAGGATGTCCTCCATAGTTATTCTTTAGTCCTTGACGTATTTTTAGAATTCCTTTGGAGTTTTCTTAACTCTATTTGCCAAAGCTGTCACATGTCCCCTTTTTATGCTCCAAATTTCCCACAAGTATACTCTTGTCGCCTTCCGACTCTTCTCGTGATACACTTTAAATCAGGAATTAAGAGGCTAATGATGACCATTTCGATTGATGGAAAAATCGATCTGGTTCACTGACACGCTTTAAGGAAACAAACTGCCATTCTTACCTGGTCTGGCCTGCATGTGACTCCAGACACACAGCAATGTGGTTGACTGCCAACTGCCCTCTAGGCAATTAGGGATGGGTAATAGATGCATGCCTAGCCAGGGACGCCCTCATCCCGTGAATGAATTAAGAAAAAAAACCTCAATTCCTGCTGTCTATACCTGACATATGCTTCCCTTTTGTCCGTGACCAGAACCTCAACTTCTCCAATCCTCTGTATATGAGCCATATATACCCAGTCAGCAGATTCCGCAAGTGATTAGGGAAGGGTATCGAATGATGCTGTTTCATACAAAACGCTATCGGGTATAATCATCGGGATGACTTACTGTATCTGTACATGACAATGCTGAGACTACATCGAATATATTGTATGTAGTAATGAACCCTGAAATTGAAAGAAAAGATATGCAATTGTTTTAAAAGCTTTTTCACAGATGCTTCACTTTACTCCTTGCTCGAATGAAGGCCTGATAGAATCATAGTGTCATACAGCACGGAAACAGACTCTTCAGTCCAGCTCATTTGCACCGACCAGATATTCTAATCTAATGTAAAATTATTTTCCACATTAACCTATAACTCTGTAAAATTTTCTTATTTATATATCCATCCATTGCCCTTAAATGTTGTGATTGTACCAGCCGCCATCACTTTTGCTGCCAGCACGCTCCATACACACACTACACTCTGTATGAAAAAGTTAACACGCAGGTATCTTTTTAATTTTCCCCTCTCACTTTAAATCTTTGCCCCCTGGTTTGGACTCCTCCAGCCTTGGAAAAGAACCTTGGCTGATCCCACATCCATGCCCCTCATGGCCTCTACAAGGTCAGAGTACTTCAGGCCTGAGAATGAGAGCTGATCATATCGAACTATATAAGACCCTAAGGAGAGTGTATTGGGGTGGAGCTGAGGGATGAGAGAATAAAACTAAGGATTTAATTTTAGAAAACAACATACTCATTTTAACACAGGTACTATGACGATTTTGTACATAATTGTACAAAAATTATGTATACATATATAAATACACCTCCAAATTATAAACTACAAATCATTCCTAAATGTAGCAGGTAACAGGGATGGAGTCATTCAATCAGGAGAATGTTCAACCAGGCCTTACCTAGTCCAGGTTGGTGTTTGGGTCACAA
>NC_057717.1:67830181-67840935 GCF_004010195.1 Chiloscyllium plagiosum | reverse complement strand
TGCAGATAGGAACGTGGGGCTGAGACCACACTCTGATCACCTACAACCTTAGTGCCTGGTGGGGCAGGGACCGACTCCTGTTCCTCAGTCCGACTTTGCCACATTCCATTGAGCCCCTCAATCGGCTACCCACGAGCAGTTGGAGATCACTTACTCATACCACCTGGTGCACAGAAACCGAGGAGACCATTCAGCTCCTGAGTACAGTCAAATATGATTTGGTGTGGATTGGAAAACATTCTAGGGAAAAGAGTGGGCGTTGAAAATGTGTTGCTGGAAAAGTGCAGCAGGTCAGGCAGCATCCAAGGAGCATGAAAATCGACATTTCGGGCATGAGCCCTTCTTCAGGAATGACCTGGGGTGTGCAGTGAGAGAGGGACACACTTAAATTATTGTAAAGAGAGGAAGAGAGCTTCTTCAAGGGAGGCAACCTTGCAAGAGGATTCGCAGAAGGTTAAAATCTTCGAGGAGAAAGTGAGGACTGCAAATGCTGGAGATCAGAGCTGAAAATGTGTTGCTGGAAGAGCGCAGCAGGTCGGGCAGCGTCCAAAGAGCAGGAGAATCGACGTTTCGGGCATGAGCCCTTCTTCAGGAATGACTCTCTAACCTCGGTAGTGAGGTGTTACTGTGGGTGTTACTGTGAAACAGTCCCCGCCTCTCTCTGTTCAGAAGTTCCCCTGTCTCTATTTATTAGTCATGTCGTTGACCCAGATTCACAGAGATTACCGCCCCAATACTGTACCCAGATATTGCTCACAAAATCCTTTGGTCTGTTTGATTACAGCATTCCTTCACAAAACATCCAGGAAAATAACAACGATGAAACTTCCAAAAACAGAATGCAAGAACATAAGAAGCAGGAGTAGGTTTTTCAGCTCCGACAGCCTGCCTTTCGATTCAATACGATCATGGCTGATCTGCTGTAGGCCCCACCTCCTGCAGGGCCTGCCGTATCAAACATCAATCCATCCCTAACTTCCAACCATCTCAATGTCCTATCTCCGCAATCTCTCTGGGATAGAGATTCCCGATGGTCACTCCCCTCTGTGAGAAGGAAACACACCGCACACATACACTGTGACCTTTTGACATCAATAAAATATATGAACACCAGGTAAGAGTGACTGGTCCAGATAACAAGGCTGTATTTGACTGATGATGGTATCAAGGAACCTGAAGTAAATGGAACATAATGGAGATTATGAGGAATTTCCCCACTTTTCTTTTGAGTGGGAGCAACAGCGAAGGTAAGGCGAATCAGGAAGGCTACAGCTAAGGAGCGGGAGATGTTTAAAATTACTTACCAGTAGTGGCCAGCGGTGTTTTTCCTCCACAGTGGTAGCGGGAGCAGCGGCGTAAGTGACGCGGAACAGAGGGGTAGCCTGGAAGGAAAGTAAGTGACCATATATATTAGCAAGGCCCTGTGGCCCAGAAGGGAAGGGGGCAGAAGAGAAAAGTGCTAGTGGTAGGACACTTGATTGCTAAGAAAATTGACAGGATCAGGCTTCCCAGAAGGTATGTTACCTCCCTCGTGCCAGGGTCTGGGACGTCTCCGATCAGATGAATAAGATTCTGAAAGGGGAGGGCAAACAGCCAGACATCGTGTTGCATATTGGCACCAATGATACAGCCAGGAAAAGGATTGAGGATATAAAAAGTGATTTCAGGGAGTCAGGGTGGAATCTGCAGAGCAGTACGAACAGAGTAGTGTTCTCAGGTTTACTACTGGTGCCACGAGATAGCCAGGCTAGGAACAGGGGAGCGGGCACAGCTTAACACATGGCTGCGCAGCTGGTGAAGGAGGGAGGACTTCAGATATGTAGATAATTGGGATGGCTTCTGGGAAGGTGGGACCTGTACATGAAGGACAGGTTGCACCTGAACTGGAAGGGGACCAATGTCCTGGGTGGAAAGTTTGCTCGAGAGGTTCAGGATGGTTTAAATTGTATTGCAGGGGTGTGGGAACCTGAGTTATATACCGGAGGTGAGAATTGATGTAGATGAGACAATAGCAAGAGGTAGCGTTGGCTAGTGGGAAGGAATTTCCTGGGAAAGAACCAAGGGATCGGTTGAAGTGTGTTTGCTTTAATGCAAGGAGTATCAGGAATAAAATTGATTAGCTGAGAGCATAGATCAGTACCTGGTGCTATGATGTTGTAGCCATAACAGCGACGTGGGTTTCTCAGGGGCAGGAATTTTTGCTGGATGTTCCAGGATTTAGAACATTAAAAATAATATAGGGAGGGGGGAAAAGAGGAGGGGGTGAAGCACTGCTAATCAGAGAATGTATCACAGCTACCGAGGTAGTCATTGTCATGGTGGATCTGCCTACTGAGTCAGTATGGGTGGAAATTAGGGACAGTAAGGCAACAGTCACCTCAGGGGTTTACTACAGGCCGCCCCAATACCAACAGGGAGATTAAAGAAAGCAGAGGTTGGCAGATTCTGGAAAAGTGTGAATGTAGTAGGGTTGTTGTAATGGGTGACTTTAAATTTCCCAATATTGATTGGAACCTCCTTCGAGCAGATGGTTTGGAAGGAACTGTTTTTGTAAGGTGTGTTCAGGAGGTTTTCCTAACTCAGTACGTCGACAGGCCAACGAGGGGAGAGACCATTTTGGATTTGGTGCTCGGCAATGAGCCGCGGCAGGTGTCAGATCTTGCGGTGGGAGAGCATTTTAAGCAATTGTTCCATGGAAAGAACACTATAGAAATGTGGAGGCTGTTTAAGGAACAGTTGTTGCAAGAGATGCATAAATGTGTTCCTCTGAGATAGGCAAGAAGTGGTAAGATAAAGGAACCTTGGATGACGAGAGCGGAGGAGCTTTTCATCAAAAGAAAGAAGGCAGCTTATGTAAGGTGGAGGAAGCAAGGGTCTTGCTCAGCTCTAGGGGATTACAGGCAGGCGAGGAAGGAGCTCAAAAATGGTCTGAGGAGAGCCATGAGGGGCTTGGCAGGAGGTACTAGGGAGAATCCAAAGGCATTTTACACGTATGTGAGGAATAAGAGAATGATCAATGAAAGAGTATGACCGATCAGGGATAGGATAGGGAACTTGTGTATAGAGTCTGAGGAGGTAGGGTAAGGCCTTAATGCGTTTTTTGCTTCTGTCTTTACTAAAGAAAAGGACCTTGTAGTGAATTAAACCATTGAGGAGCAGGTAAGCTGATGTGCTGAAAATGCTGACAATTATTAAGAGTGACAAGTCGCTAGGGCCAGACGAGATATGTCCTCGGCTTCTTTGGGAAGTGAGAAATGCAATTGCTTTGCCGCTTGCGAAGATCTTTGCATCCTCACTCTCCACCGGAATCGTACCTGAGGACTTGAGGGAGGCAAATTTAATACCTCTCTTCAAGAAAGGAAATAGGGAAATTCCCGACAATTACAGGCCAGTCAGTCTCACGTCTGTCGTCTGCAAGGTGTAAGAAAGGATTCTGAGGAATAGGATTTATGACCATCTGGAAGAGCGTGACTTCATTAAATGCAGTCAGCACGACTTTGTGAGGGGCAGGTCATGCCTCACAAATTTTATTTTGTTCTTTGAAGATGTTACTAGACACGTTAATGAGGGTCGAGCGGTGGATGTGGTGTATATGGACTTCACAAGGCACTTGATAAGGTTCCCCATGGTAAGCTCGTTCAGAACGCCAGGAAGAATGGGAAACAGGGAAATTTAGCTGTCTGGATACAGAATTGGCTCGTCGACAGAAGACAGCGAGTGGTATTGGAAGGAAAGTATTCTGCCTGGACGTCAGTGGTGAGTGGTGTTCCACAGGGTTCTGTTCTTGGGCCTCGACTCTTTGTAATTTTTATTAATGACTTGATGAGGAGATTGAAGGATGGGTTAGCAAATTTGCAGACGACACAAAGGTTGGATGTATCGTTGACAGTATCAAGGACTGTTGTAGGCTGCAGCGTGACATTAACAGGATGCAGAGATGGGCTGCGAGGTGGCAGATGGAGTTCAATCTGGATAAATGCGAAGTGATGCATTTTGGAAGGTCAACGTTGAAAGCTGAGTACTGGATTAAGGATAGGATTCTTGGCAGTGTGGAGGAACAGAGGGATCTTGGTGTGCAGGTACATGGATTCCTTAAAATTGCCACCCAAGTGGACAGGGTTGTTAAGAAAGCATATGGTGTTTTGGCTTTCATTAACAGGGGGATTGAGTTTAAGAGCAGTGATAACTTGTTGCAGCTCTAGAAAATTTTGGTTAGACCGAACGTGGAATACTGTGTCCAGTTCTGGTCACCCTATTATAGGAAAGATGTGAATGCTTTAGAGAGGGTTCAGAGGAGGTTTACCAGGACGCTGCCTGGAATGGACAGCTTTTCTTATGAAGAGAGGTTGACTGAGCTTGGACTTTTTTTATTGAAAAAAGAAGGAAGAGAGGGGACCTAATTGAGGTGTACAAGATAATGAGAGGCATAGATAGAGTTGATAGCCGGAGACTCTTTCCCAGGGCAGAAATTGTTAACATGAGAGGAAATAGTTTTAAGCTGTTTCGCGAAAAGTATAGAGGGGATGTCCGAGGTGGGTTCTTTACGCAGAGACTTGTGAGAGCATGGAATGTGTTGCCAGCAGCACCTGTGGAAGCGAGGTCATTGGGGATATTTAAGAGACTGCTGGACATGCATATGGTCATAGGAATTTGAGGGTTCGTACATTAGGTTTACCTTACATGAGGATCAATGGTTGGCACAACATCGTGGGCTGAAGGACCTGTTTTGTGCTGTACTGTTCTATATTATATGGTTGGAGTGATTCAACACAAAGAAGATGGCTGTGGTTCTTGGACATCCACCACCTCAGTCCTGGAACATCTCTGCGGGAGATTCACAGAACAAGCATCCTCAGTTGTTCCTCAATGTCTTTCCCCCCATCATAAGCTCAGAAGTGGGGAAGGTCAATGAAGATCACACAATGTTCAAAATAACGTGTCCTCCCTCAGCTCTGTAGCTCTGTGGCCATGTGCAGCAAGACTGGGGCAGCATTCAGGTTTGTGCTATTAAACTGTCGGTAACATTCATGCAACAGTAATGCTGCTCACAGTGCATTACCACAGTAAATGGAAGAGTTCATTGAGCACCTCAAGCTCACTTCACAGGAATGTGAGGAGCTCATTTAGCCTATAAACACTGTTGGATAAGAATAGGGATAGCCCATTCAATCCCTCCTGCCTATCACACAGGAAGAGAAGGAGCCCAGTCAAACACATTGAGCTGTTAAACAGGAACCAGGCATTGCCCATTCAGGCCTTTGAGCTTCTCCCATGACACCAGGAGGCGGCCATTGAGGCCCTCAAGCCCCTTGTACAGAAATAGGAGAATGTTATCGACGCCCCAACACGCCAACCAATGAAGCAGAGACTGCACGGATAGACTGCTCCATGTTGTTCCTCCTGGCTCCATTGCTAATGGTACACAATTGATACATCAACGTGGTTTGCTGACAGTGAAGAGCGAAGACAAATGTTTCATGTGAAGTCTCAAAGAAGCATCTTCCATCTCTGAGAAGGTAGACTTGTGTTCTCTATGGAGGGCAGAAGCTATTGCGAATGGCTAACTCTTTCAGAAGTAAGGCATTGTAGCTGCTGACAGATTTGTGAACAATGTGACGCTCATTGCAGGGTCATACACCAACTGCATATTGTGGTGGTGAGAGTGCAGTCAAATCCTGAAGCTCTCTTTCAACCAACATGGGAGCTCCACAGAGCTACATAAACTACCAAGAAGCACCTATCATGGGGAAACTGCAATTTCTCATGTCACCAACGTCTTTCAATGGACAGAATGTGTGTTCGTCCATGATCTTCAGGTTTCAGTGCAGTCAACTCTATTCTGTCACCATGCAACAAATTAAGCATTCATTATTTCACACCCTCTTCATGTTACCATCATCCCAGAGATTATTCTGATAAAATAGCTTTGCACTGCCTCTATGACAAGGATTTATAAAAGAAAGAGAGTCTGTCCACAATAGCCCAAATGCTGCCTCAACAACACTCCACAGCTCCTACAAATGATTCATTTTGGAATGAAGGCTGGCATTTCATTTCCTGTTCTGTTAATGGATGCCCTGCATGAATTCTGTTCATGACTTACGATCAAAGGCATCCAAGTCCTTTATTGCAAAAAGCACTTCCCAACCTCTCAACTTCTAATAAATACAACATGTAAAGGACTATATGTGTTGTTCACATTCAAATCACTTCTTTCTGTTACAAATAGCGGTGTTCCAAGCGCCCCTAGTCTCAGTGTTCTCTCCATCATCCAATTCTCAATCCATGTAGGATATCTCCCACTTACCCAAGGACTGTAACTTTTTTCACTCACCTGTGTGCAACCGTATCAACCTTTTTCTGAAAATTCAAATACACCGTTCACCCTAGTTCTCACTTGTCGATGTCACAACCAATACCCTCCATAAACTCCAGTATGTTTTTCAAAGATAGTTTTCCTGTCCTGAATCTTGGTTGGCGCTGCGCAATCATATCATTGATCTCCAATGATCTATTTATGATTAATTACAAAAAATGTTCATAGTTTCCTCACTAATGACATAAGCTTATCCCCCAGTTGGTTTTCAGTTTTCACCGTTCCGTCCTATTGTATATATGTAAGGTCGTAATAGTCGCTTTCCAATCTGCAGGATCCTTTACAGAATCTAAAGAGCTTTAACCACCCTCATATAATTAAGGATAAGGCAGGAGAGAAGGACGCTATTGACCCATTCTGTCTGCACCAGCTCCGAAAAGAGTTATCCAGCAAGCTCAATTCTCCAACCCTATCATTGTAGCCCTCTAAGTTCATCACTCCCCTGTTCCAGCAGCTTACCAACCTTCAACACAATGAGTTTTTCCAGGACTTCAGCTTTACTAATTCCAAACTTCCTGAAGTTCCTCGCTTTCGCAGTCACCCTGTTCTCTAGTATTTCCAAAAAGATTTTCTGTTGCTTCTTCTGTTTGGACATTCACCGGACATAGATAGCCTCTGTCATCTCGTGAATACGTGAGAGGATGGGGCTCAGGCAAATTGGATATGTCCCCATTCCTGCCTGTGAAGTCCAAGAATCAAAATGGTTGATGGGCATTTTGAGTGCAGCCCTCTCCTTGGTGTGAGAATGCACAGCTCTGTGACCTCCTCATTGTTCAAATAAACTGGCTTCGCTCTAGGCACCTGGGAAAGGTATACCATTGGGAAATAGTTGTGGAAATCATAGAAAGGATAGTGCAGTGCCCTGCTCCTCCCTACCCAGTCTCCGCAGACCCAGATACGCTATAAAATATATCCCCATACCTTGCACAGATTAGGCACACCAGGCCCTTTAGTCTCCCTGAATGAATGCAGCAGCTGACAACACAAATCCAAGAAAACCATCCAGAGAACTTAGACTGACATTCCAATGTCTGGAGCAAGTCAATACGTACATACGTACTGTTATTGATGGTGAGATGCTAGGGAAGGTGATGGTCTAACAGCATTTTCTCTAGACTATAAATTCTGGGATCTCCACAAATATTTCCCAATTGTATACCTTTCCCAGGTGATGACCCAAACCCGGACTTCAATCCCGCTTCAGCAGATGGCGAAATTTGAATTCAATAAAAATATTTATAATAAACTGTCTAATGAAATATTGATGGTTGTCAGAACTAAGAACATCCGGCACACTAGTGTAACTTCAGGGAAGGGAATTTGCTATGTTCACTGGTCTGGCATACATGTGATTCCAGACGTCAGCAGTGGTAGACTCTCAAATGCTCTTTGCAATGGCCAAATCTGATATTCAGTTATACACTACAAGGTCTCAAAGAAGTGAAACCAGACAGACCTGAGCACTGTCAGTCTACAGCACGTAGAAGTGCAGTGGTTCAGAGATGCAGTTCTCCAGGACTTTCTGAAATCAACTCGGAAAGAGAAATAAATGCTGTCCAAGCCAACAACACCCATGTCTCATTAATAAAGAAAAGCAGATGACCACACCCAGCATGGAGAGATAGAGGTGACAGAACTCCCTTGATACAGGGACTTGGATATATATATATCTACATGGGCATGTTACTAGGGATATGGGAAAAGGTGAAAACTAAGTGAAAATTATCTCTCAATTTATTACCATACCAGCTGATTATCCACAGTTCCTTTGTTTTTTTTCTGTCTCTATTTCTCCATATATCCAACTCAATCCACCAACACATATTACACTATTTCCCAGCTGCTTTCATGACTGATGCATGGCAAGTGGACTCAAAATGCTAACTCCTTATTCTCTCGACAGAGGCCGCCAAACCTACTCCATTTCCCCAGCACTCTGTTTCCTTTTGGTTCAGAACCCCAGCATCTTTCTTTGTTTGATTTAACCTTTTTTTTGTTATTGTATGGGACATTGGCGCATCAAGTCCACACTGACCCTTTGCAGAGCACTGCACCCAGACCCACCTCATACCCCATTCTTGCATTTCCCATGGCTTACCCGACTCCTAATCTGTCCCTGCGTCTCCCACAGCTAACACACCTAGCTGCACATGATGGGTAATTTAGCATGGTCTATCTACTGAACCTGTGTGCACTGTGGGAGGAAATTGAACCTGACAGAGGTGTATAAGAGCATGAGAGGTATGAGCAGAGTGAACAGACAGCAGCTGTTCCCTTTAGTCAAAGGGTCAAAAATAAGGAGGATCACGTTTAAAATGAAGAGAGGATTTGTGGAATCTGTTTTGAACCCAGGCGATGTTTGTGTCCATAATGCATTGCCTGAGAGGGTGGATAAGAAAGGAAACCTCACAAACTTTATAAAACACTTGTATGGGCATTGGATGATGCACACTCGATGGGTCTTCTCTTCAATACAAGATTTCATGTGGTGGCAGCCATGAAAGCTCTGATCTATCCTATAGCTGCAACCAATGAGACTTGTTGGTTTGTTCCATCGAACTGTGCTCAGTAAGTGGTGAGATTACAAACCAGCATCATCCCATGGAGTATCAGCACTTACTCAACCTAGGACAGCCCATACATCTCTTAAAACATCCATGTTAATTCACATGCTCAGTATAACAATCGTCCAACGACAGCATCAGCATTATTTCAGCTGTTCAACACCATTATTTGAAGGACACCAATAACATATAAACAGACTTTGCTTCATTATTATATAGACTTCTCCTGTAAGTTTGTTATTTCTCTGAAGAATAATAAATTTCTTCTCATATATTCGCATTGACAAAGATTTGGTTTTCCTGCGAGCGGCTTGTATAACACTCCATCCATCAGCAGTAATATTTACTCCCAGTTAAACCAGTACATAAGATGCACAGCTGGTACTCCCTCTCAACAGCCATTTGAATGGACCAACTGGACTGGAACGTCTCAACGGCAATTAATGCTGGTTTAGCTCCATTAAAATCCCAAATGAACTAAAAAGACAATTCGATTTCTTAATAATTATTAAACAATGAGGACATCTTATTGATCCAATGAGTTTGTCGTTGTCGTTGAAGTTGTGTGATCTATTTCCGTGAAACCATTTCGTGCATAAATTGAAAGAATAAAAGTTCAGGTCACAGATGCACAGTAACCCGGCATTTAAACGCAAAATACCAGGGAATAGTAGGTTATAGATCTTCAGGTAACTTGGAAAGTGCAGTTTGGTGGTTTCTGGCTGATGTAGCTGCATTGGGCTGAAGGGCCGGTTTGTATGCTGTATGACTGTCACTTTAATTGTTGGAAACAGAGAATGTGGTCTCATTATTTCCATAGGTTGTGACCATCAAATAGTGAGGAATATGATCTCCAAGGGCACACAGGATTTGAAGCAATATCATTCTCCCTTCACTATCAATTTTTTAAGAACCCCGTTTCTCTCTGTGTAACATACCTGTTAGTGTTCCTGCACCAAAAGAACCTCTGGGGTCAATCACCATATTCTGATCAGAAATTAAACACAGGCAACAGAATGCTGGCCTTGGTCATGAAACGCACCTCACAAGAACAACTGAAAGGAATCTTTCTGTATTAAAGTTATCCATTCGACCCAATCTGATTTCTAACGGAGTTTCAAGCGAGGCTTTCCATTTGTCCTATGCTCCTGACCTCTCTACAACATCATGAATCTTTCCTGAGCGTTTTTGAGTGCCATTTAAAAGTCACATATGGAAAGCCATGCCCAATAATCTTAAAGGAACAGTCTTCATGCTCATGACAATCGTGTCATACTTTTTTCAGTATCTAAAGACAACAGAAATGTAGAAACTAGCATCAGGAGTAAGGAATAAAAACAGCTCCGTCATGCGATAAGGTCGTGGATGATGTGATTGTGGCCTCAATCACACATTCCTCCTTTGCCTTTACAACGTTAGTGCGTCACTCTTAGTCAAGAATCTGCCTGCCTCTGCCTTAGGAATATTCAAGGACTTATTCTCCATCGCTATCTGGGAAGAGAATTCCACAAAGACACAACATAATGAGATGATTACACCAAATCACCATCATCTTAACAGAGACATTCTTCAGTTTTATAATCCATCCACTCATGGTAATCTCTCACACAAGCTGAAATATTGTTTCACAATGCAACTTGAAAGACTACTTGGAATATTCTGGGGTTAACCAAAATCACATGTTGTTCGCCTAAAGCCCAGCAGATCCAGGTCCGGTCAATTCAAGATTTTCTCCATAAATAAACGCTCCTCCCAGGTGTCAGCTGAGTGAATCTTCTATGGATTGCATTTCATATCATTGTGGCCATCGCTCT
>NC_057717.1:67800576-67828728 GCF_004010195.1 Chiloscyllium plagiosum | reverse complement strand
GGGAAACCAGAGGATTGGGAGGCTTATAAAGATGAACAAAATAAGAAATAAGGACAGTGAAGATTAAATATGACGATAAGCTATCCAGTGATATAACGGACGGCTGCAAGAGTCTCTTTAGATTTATAAAGGGCAAAACAAAAGAAGCAGAAGTGGATATTGGGGCAGTGGAAAATGACGCTGGAGAGATAGTAGGGTGGAACAAATAATAGATGAGAAACTGAATAATTATTTCATGTCAGATTTCACGGCGGAAGACATGAATAATATCACAAAAATTCAAGAGAGTGAGGAGGCAGAGCTGATTAGGAGAAGTTGCTCGAAAAACTAAATGGGTAAATAAGCTGGATGGAGACAATAATGGTGATCTTCCAGAAATCTTTGGAATCAGGAAGGGTCCCAGAAGATGACAAAATTGCGAACGTGACATCCTTTTTTTTTTAGTAAAAAGAAGATTTTCTATATTTTTTCCAAAATTATAAAAATAGTACAAACTAGTATATTCTGCTTTACAATATAATAACAACCCCAATATAGAATTTAAAAACAAACTACTAATCTATTCTCCAAACTAGCAACCATAAAATTGGATATCCTATAATACTAAAAATCAACAAAAGGAGTAAAAAAAATAAATAAGTAAATAAATAATTGGATACATATGTTTAAAAGATTACATTAAGTCATAACAGAACCCGCATTGATACAGGATCCCTCCTCCCTGGGGTCCCCGAAGCAGCCAGAACCATCCCCACGGCGAAGAAAAGGTTCTGAATACTGTGGCCAATATATCTGTGTCAATGTAGTTAAAAAAGGGCTGCCATGTTCTATAAAGTAACTCCGTCTTTTGGTTCACCATATGTGTAAGGAAGTTAAGGGGGATATATTCCATGACTATCCTGGGCCAAATTGAAAGTCCTAGGGGACCTTCGGATATCTAATTCACTAAAATGTTTTTTCCCCGGACAAAAGGCAAGGATAATGAATAATTTCCTCCCGTATACAGCCAAAGAAGGGAAATTTGGGGAGCCCAAAAGTAGGGGCAATGGGTCCCACCCAATCTCCATACCCAAAATCTTTGCCAAGGCATTCGCTACTCTGTACCAACACATGCAGATCTTACAGCATGTCCTCAGACAATGCGTGAGAGTACTAACTTCTGTTTTGCATGTAGGACACATTGGAGAAGCTCCTGCCTTGAACTTTGCAAGACACTCAGGTGCCATTTGAGCCCAATGAAGTATCTTGAATTGGATAGGTTGAGTTCTGTTACAGATAGACATCTTCCTGGCGTTTTCCCAGATGTCCTCTCACACCTCTAAAGAGATTTCCATTCCCCATTACTTAACTCTCGGATTTATATAACCGTTCCATGTCGTTTGATACCTTATTAAATAGTTTGTAGTAGAGTACTGACCGCGGGCGGACCCATCGGCCGAAGCATTCTCCTTTCCCTGTCTGATTTATATGGATTAATTATCAGTATGGTCTTCTTTTGTATAAAGTCTCATATTTTAAATTATTGAAAAATATATATACTGGACAGCCCAAATTTCTGAAGCAGCTGTTTGAAGGACATCATGACCTCCCCATCGAACAGGTCTCCCAAACAGGAGATACCTCTGGATTCCCAAGTTCTGAACACAGCATCAGTCAGCCCTGGCTGGAATCCCAACGTTCCCACTATAGGAGTATGGGGGAGGATTTTTTGTAGGTTGCCCTCATCCTGTCGCATTATCCTCCAGGTTTTGATTATATTTAATAAAGTAGGATTTTTACAATGACCGTAACAACTGTCATCTTGTCCATAAGTAGTAGATTGATGAGAGGATATTTTGCTTGGGAGGCCTCATATCTAACCAGATTGTTTGTGGGTCACAAGAGACCCAATCAGCTACTTAAGGTAATAGAGAGATCAATTGCTACCTCCTGAAATCCTGAAAATCCAGCCCACCCCTTACTTGTGGAAGCTGCAGCTTTTCTAATTTAATAAGGGGCCGTCTCTGACTCCAAGTAAAGGAGCCGAGCAAACCATAAAGCTTACGCAGCGCCTGTCTCGGCAGCATCAACGGGAGCATTCTCATAGGGTATAAAAGGTCAGGTGAGATATTGGGATGTTGCCCAAAGCTATTCTATCTAGCTAGGATAAGCGGGAGATCTTCCCAGCATTGAAGGACCTATCATAATTTCTCCAATAAATGTGTATATTTGACTTTATATAGCTGAGCAAACGCTGAAGTATTAAAAATACCTAAGTAAACAAAACCTCCCAGTGACCACCGAAAGGCAAAACGGGATCCATCCGAAAAATTGGATATACTGGCAAGACCTCCCAGCGGGGCCCTCCGATTTCATAAAAGTGATTTTATAACCTGATAACATGCCAAATAAGTTAACCACTTGCATTAAGCGGGGCACAGATGTCAATGGATCATTTAAGGAAAGGAGGTCATCATCTGCATAGAGAGTAATTTTGTGTTTTCCCGATCCAAACTCCAGAGCCATTTTATTAGGGTATGCTCATGTAGGTTCCATGAACAACTCAATCACTGGCGTAAATAATAATGGTGAGAGACGGCGTCCCTAATGACAACGTCGCCTAACGCTAACGCTATCCGAACTTAAACCGCTGCTTTGGGATCATTAATTAATACTGTTACCCATAAACCGTTTCAGTGCATAAAAGAGATATGGCCATTCTACCCGATTGAATGCCTTCTCTGCTTCTCGCGAGATAACCAATCCCAGTATCTGGCTTATAGCATATTTAAGACTTTTCTACTGTTATTAGTTGATCTGCGACTTTGCATAAACTCCGTCTGGTCCTCTTTTATAATGAATGGTAAAACCCTCTCCAGTCTTAATGCCAACATTTTTGTGAGAACTTTAAAATCCACATTAAACAAGGATATAGGTCTATACGAAGAGCAGTCATCTGGGGCCTTTCCCTTTTTAAGAATGAGAGAATTATTTGCTTCTCTCAGAGAAGGCGAGAGGCATCCCTGACTATGTGAGTAATTATACATATTTATAAGTGGCCCGGCCAATTCCCTAATAAATTCTTTATAGAACTCAGCCTGGAATCCATCTGGTCCAGGTGCTTTGCCACCCTGGAGCTGCCTTACCTTGTCCTGCACTTCCTGGGTTGCCGGGGGCGGCATTCAAGAACGACACCTGTTCAAAGGTTAGGCCCGGGAGGGCCAGACTTTTTTAAAAAAAAAGACTCTATCTTCCTCGTTCTATCATCACAGCCCTTTGCCCTATACAATTTGAAATAGAACTTTCTAAAGGCTGCATTGCTCATTTCACGATCACAAGTCAGAGTACCAGCGCTCTTTCTAATAGAGGTAATGGCTTGGGGAACCTTTTTCTTTATGGCAAGATATGTTAGATACCTGCGAGGCTTGTCACCGTATTCAAATAATCTCTGCTTCGCAAATAATATCTCCCTCTTTGCTGTTTGAGTAAGTGTGGGATTCAAAGTTGCCCTAAGAGCTGTGATCAACTGTAGTTTAGTAATGTAGGGTCTATCCACATACGCTGTCTCAGCCGCTTTCAGGCGAGCCTGGAGCAGATGCTGTTCTCTCTTCTGTCTTTTTTTGTTCGCAGAATATGAGATAACTAAGCCCCACACGCTGCCTGAGCAGTCTCCTACATTACCGACGGGTTACTGGCCGTGTTTGAGTTGATATCCCAGAAGGTTTTAAATTCCTGCGAGAAATATTTTATGAACTGACTATCCTTCAATTGGAAAGGGTCCATATGCCAATGTCGGGAAGCTATCTCGTCATCACTAGTCTTAACCTCCATATATACAGCGGCACGTTCGGAAATAGTTATATTACCTACTTTACAAAACAATATTGAGTTCAAAAGGATCGAGGGGACAGAAACATATCGATTCTGGTATGGCACTTGTGTGGTTTATAATAAAAAACTAAAATCTCTACCCCGAAGGTGAAGACACCTCCACACATCCACCAGCCCCAACTCCCTCCTCAGATTCGCCAACTGCCTAGGTCTCATAGATATGCCCGCAGAGCTCTTAGGTATTCTGTCCACCCCTGTGTCGATAATACAATTAAAATCTCCCCCTATAATTGTGTGGCGCACCCTCAGAGACACCAACTTGGAGATCACTTCCATTACAAATTTAAATGGTGCACCGGCGGGGAATAGAGGTTCAAAATCGCCTATTCCACTCCATTTATTATGGCTTTAATTAATATATATCATCCAGACTCTTCTTTTATATGGCTTAGCATTTGGAAGAGAAGATTCTTCCCAGTAAGATTGACAACTCCCCAACTTGTTGAGCTGGAAGATGAAAAGAACACCTCACCAAACCCAGCCTGTTGCAACTTCCAATGCTCCTTATCAAGTAGATGTGTCTCCTATACAAGGGCGACATCCACCCTTTCTTTTTTTAAGACTCATTAATATAATTTTCCCTTTTATTGGTGAGTGGCTCCCCTTGACATTCCAGGTGCACCACCTAAACGAATGACTAGCCATGATAGTCCAAGCAAGCCCGGGAACCCCCAGGAGGGAGATCCCCACCCAAAGACATTGGATAAAAACGAAAAATGATACACACATAAAACACGTTTTAAAACATCTAAATCAAAACAACTAAGAGGCACTCCTAAAAACAAATAACATAAAACATATTAAAAAGGAGACTTTCCCCCTTGTTCACAAGGGGCACTACTACCTTCCAATAATCCCACCATAACATCTCCCAGCCAGAGACATGCCCTCGGCCCAGGCATTACAAAGCAGAGTAAATAAATTCCAACATTTTATAAGACAGAAGTTAAAGGTGGGCGAGCCCCCACACCAACACCTCGATACACTTAGCAAAACAACACCAAATGAAAATATATAAAATTACAATCCCAGCAAGTAATAATCAAACAAATAAAAAAAACACTCAGAAACGTCCCCCAATAATCAAATAAGCCGCATGAGCCCATAGAAAGGATAAGGAATTAGCATTCCCCCTCCCCCAGCACCACGGAAAGATAGAGAAGAGAAAAAAGGAAGAAAGGAGGAGGAAAAAAAAGAAGAAGAAAAGGTGGAAATATACAGTCATTATCCATATAGTTCAAATTCAGCACTCTATTTGAGAGCATCCAGGAATTCTTTTACTTTTTTTTCGGTGTCTGAAGTCATCTACAGATCCTCCATGACTGCAGCATAGCATTGCTGGATATCGCATAAAATATCGATTATTTAAATCCCTCAGACGCTTCTTTGCCTCATCAAATGCCTTCCTCTTGCGGACCACAGGCAGAGAACAACATTATCCTGGAGCCCCTATATATCTTGGCATTGGGATCCTTCCCCAGTACTCTGGTGGACTCGAGCAGCATCTGTTTTTCCCTCTAATATTGAAGTTCAACTAGGACTGGGCGGGGGCGCTGGACCGACCTGAGCCGGCGAACAGAAACCCGATGGGCCCGCTCAACTGGCAACCAACCCAGCTCCGACTCCAGTTTCAGCAGCTATGGGAGCCATTGCTCCAGGAAATCAACAAGCTGCATTTCCTCCTCCCGTTCAGGAAGGCCCAGCAACCGAATATTTTTCCGATGATCTCGATTTTCGAGGTCTTCAATATGTTCATCTAAGGTCGGGACTCGATGTTCCTGAGCCCAGACCTGACCCATGGATGACTCAACAGTGGTCTCGGAGGCTTCGGCCCATTGCCCCGCCCCACCCTGCCTGAGTTTCTCGATCTCTCCGTCATGTTTCTCCAGCATGACCGAGATCGATTCCCACCTGGACTGCTCTCTTCAGTGCACTCATCAATCTTCTCTCAGAGTTGAAGAAACTCCGAGACTAGGATCGCCCCTGCAGGTCACGCCCCTGTCTCTGTTGCTAAGGGGTGGTGAGGGAGAAGTCCCTGGCTGTTGTGAACTGCGAGAGCCTTTACCTCTGGTCATTTTAAAAAGCATCAGACTACGAAAGTTTGATGTGGAATGGCCAAGGATGATGGGCAAAAACTTTTAGCCATTTAGCAGGTGAGGTGAGGGTGGGTATCCCACTTTGCCTGAGTCTTGGGTAGAGATCTGCAGAATCAGACCTATTGTGTCGCCGCCATCTTGGATCTCGCTGACACCCTGTTTAAAAGGGGAATAAGGCAAAAGACAGAAAATTACAAACTGATTAGCCGAACCTCGGTAGTGGGTAAGTTTCTGGAATCCATTGCGAAGGATGAGATTTCTGAATTACTGCCAGTGCATGGTAAAGTCGGGCGAAGTCAGTCTGGTTTCATCAAGGGGAGGTCATGCGAATGAATCTGTTAGAACGCTTTGAGGATGTAACAAGCAGGTTAGACCAAGGAGAGCTAATGGATACTATGTGTCTGGACTTCAAGAAGGACATTGACAAGGTGCCGCACAGGAGGCTGCTGAGTAAGATAAGGGCCCATGGTGTCAAAGACAAGGTACTAGTGTGTAGAGAAGCTTGACTGTCTGGCAGAAGGTAGAGAGTGGGAATAAAAGGGTCCTTCTCAGGATAGCATCCAATGACAACTGGAGTTCTGCAAGGGAATCACAACTTTATACTTTGTACAATAACAATCTAGATGAAGGAACTGAGGGCAATCCAGCGAGATGTTTAGATGATGCAAAGGTAGATAGAGGGACAGGTATCGTTGAGATGGCAGGGAGGGTGCAGAAGGATTTAGACAGGGTAGGAGAGTGGGCAAAGACATGGCAAGTGCGAGGTGATGCACTTTAGTAGGAAGAAGAAAGGCATGGACTATTTTATAACTAGGGAGAAAATTCAGAAGTCTGAAATGCAGAGTGTTGCGAGTTCCAGTCAGGATTGTCTCAAGGTAAATGTGCAGGTTGTGTCAGTAGGAAGGAAGGTGCTGTATCTGCCGCACAGTGTGTTTGAAATCGTATGTTCAGCAAAAGAACTGAGTCAACTCTTATGAACAATGATATTTGTTTATTGGACACAATTAATATTAGAACAATAAAACATATTATAATGTAATAAAAAAACAATGCAATCTATCTTATGGTTTAACTTAACTTTGGATGATCACATACCACCCCATCAGACGTTGACCAGATTCCACCTGGTGGAGGTCTTCTTGTTCTTCTGATGGCCTTGTAGGTGTCTTCTCTTTCAGTGGTTATTCTCGAGTTACCACTCTCTAAGCAGTTTTACAGTGATTCTTATCCTCCAAAGTCTTCACGCCTTTTGGGAGGGTGTGGAGCATCTGCCAATGAAATGATCCGGTTCATTTACCCTGATCAATCAGACTCAACCAGGAGTTGTCACATTGATGGCCCAAGGGCGACATTCCATTATCCCATTCAGGTCCAACTTCAGGTGTGTATTACAGGGTCTGTAGCTGTCAGGTTTGTTTGCAAACCATCTCTGGGTAACTGCAGCCTATCTGGATTCTGCAGCATGTGGATGAGCACAGCGACTTTGGTCAGGGTTGGGTTCTACTTCCCAACATGCTTAAATCATTGCTCAATTTTGGAACTCCATGGTAAATTTATTATTATCCTTTGTAAGATTATTATTTCAGGTGGCTCATCTGGTCAGAAAGGCTAATACAGTGATGATATTTATTTTGCGATCAATTGAATGGATGGATTTCCGCGGCTCAGTAAGACTCTGGTCAGACCATACTTGGTGTATTGTGTATCGTTTTGGGCCCATAACTCAGGAAGGATGTATCACCCCAGAGCGTGTTCAGAGGAGCTTCATAAGAATGATCCGAGGAATGACAAGCTCAACATATGAGGTCTCTGGGTCTACACTCGCTGCAGTTTTTAAGGGGTAAGGGGTTCTAATAGAAGCATACAAAATACTGGTTGCCTGGTCAGAGTAGACGTTGGGAAGGTGCTTCCACTGTTAGGAGAGAAAGGACTCAAGGACATCGCCTGAGAGTCAAGAGAACATCTTTAGAACGGAGATAATGAGGAACATCTTCAGCCTGAGAGTGGTGAACCTATGGTAGAATGGCAGTTTTCTTCCCTAAAGGACATCAGTGAACCAGGTGAGTTTTTATGGGAATCGATTCATAACCACCATCAGTCTCTTAATTCCAGATTTGATGTCAAGCTCCGCCATTTGCTGTGGCAGGATTTGAACCCAAGTCACTCGAACATTATCTGGGGTTTATCACATAAGAATTTAATGATAATACCACGAGGTCAATGATTTCCCAATCCTCCACAGTGTGACTAACGTGTGCAGTGTGTCATACACTGGGATTTGCCTTCACGTTATCCTTGACTTCCTTATGAATATATGGATGATTTTTCTCCGTAATGCAATTCCTCTTCGATCTTTAGTATCTTCCTAATTATTTGCCAAATTTCTTCAGCTGTCCTACCTTTGACTGTTCTTTTCTACCACCAGATCACCACGGCCAAATCCTTCCTTAGGCCAGTATAATGATCATTGCCTAACACTAAAACTCTCATGTATGACTCAGTCTTTCAATCTGAATGTGAAGCTCCAGCATGTTGTGGTTACTCCTTCCAAGGCAAAGCTCATCCACCAATCCTTCCTTGTTATATAAAATCAAATCTAAATTAGATTAGATGCCCTGCAGTATGGAAACAGGCCTTCGGCCCAACAAGTCCACACCGAAGAGGAACCTACCCAGTCCCATTTCCCTCTGAGTAATGTACCGAACTCTATGGGCAATTTAGTGTGGCCAATTCACCTGACCTGCACATCTTTGGACTGTGAGAGGAAACCCACGCAGACAGGGGGAGAATGTGCAAACTACATGCAGACAGTCCACCGAGGCTGGAATCGAACCTGGGACCCTGGTGCTGTACTAACCACTGAGCCACCGTGCCGTCCCATTCTCTGGTTGGTTCCATAACATCCTGCTCTTAGAAATAATCTCTCATTCACTCTATGAATCTTTATTCAAGGATATCACTGTCAACTTGATTAATTGAGCCAATTTGCATGTTCAAACCACCCATAGTTACTGTTGTGCCCTTGTTACAACCCCCAACTCTTTTCTACCTCAGAAATACTTGGGGGGGGGGGGGTGAGAGTGGCTGAAAATTACTCTTCCCAAGAGGTTTCTTCTCTTGCTTTTCATTTGCACTGAGACGGATTTCAAATATGTTTTGTCACAAAACACTTTGAAAAGCTCTGAGTTCCCACTCGCACGAACAAATGTTTATTTTCTTTTCACTAGCCACATTTCACAGTAAATATCGAGGATTTAAGAGGGCTAAAAATGGTCATGAAATACCGTTAGCAAACAGCGTTGAGGAAAATTGCAAAGACTTCTTTTCATATATAAGGAGCAAGTGGGTAAATAGAGAAATGTTTGGCCCACACAAGGACAAAGGAAGAAAACTATGCATGGAGTCAGAGAAAATGGGTGAGATTCTCAGCGAGTACTTTGCATCTGTATTCACCAAGGAGAGCGGCATGAGTATGTTGAGGTTAGGGATAGATCTCAGGGTCAAGTCAACAAAAAGAGGGAGAAAGTTTTGGATACTCTAAAAGGTATTAAGGTAGACAAGTCCCCAAGACCGGATGGGATCAACCACAGGTTACTGAGTGATGTGAGTGTGGAAATAACTGGGGCTTTAACATATATTTTTGCAGGATGATTGAACATGGGAGAGATCTCGGAAGATTGGCGAATTGCTAATATTGTCCCCTTGTTTAAGAAGGATAGTGGGGATAATCCAGGTTATTGTAGACCGGCGAGCCTGACATCAGTGGTAGGGAAGTTGCTGGAGAAGATACTGAGGGACTTGAGAAAGGCGTTTTATTAGGTTCCCCATGGTCGGCTGATGGAGACGGTGAAGTTGTATGGGGTCCTGGGTGTTCTATCTAGATGGACAGAGAACTGGCTGATCAACAGGAGAGAGAGATTAATAGTGGAAGGGGATTTCTCAAAATGGTGACCTATGACCAGTGGTGTGCAACAGCGATGTGTGCTGGGACCACTGTTGTTTGTGTTATATATCAATGATTTGGAAGAAGGTATTGGTTGCCTGATTAGAAAGTTTGCAGATGACACCAGGATTGTTGGAGTAGTAGATAGTGAAGGGCACTATCAGAGCATACAGCAGAATATAGATAGATTGGAGTTATGGACACTGAAATGGCAGATGGAGTTCAATCTGTGCAAATGCGAGGTGATGCATTTTGAAAGATCCAGTTCAAGAGCGAACTATACAGAAAACGGAAAAGTCCTGGGGAAAATTGACTTACAGCGCGATCTGTGTGTTCAGGTCCATTGTTTCCTGAAGATACCAACACAGATCGGCAAAGTGGTCAAGGCGGCATGTGGCATGCTTTCCTTCATTGGATCAGTTGTTGAGTACAAGCGCTGGCAGGTCATGTTACAGTTGCATAGGACTTTGGTTTGGCCGCATTTGGAATACTGCATATAGTTCTGGTGACCAAATTAACAAAAGGATGTGGATGCTTTGAATAAAGTACAGACTTGGCTCACCACGATGTTGCCTGGGATGGAGGGTGCTGGTTATGAAGAAAGGTTGAGTAGATTAGGACTATTTTCATTACAAAGTCGAAGGTTGAGGTCTACAAAATCAGGACAGATACACACAAGGTGGATAGCAAGAAGCTTTTCTCCCAGATTGTGGAACTCAATTATTCAGGGTCATGAGTCCAAAGTGAATGGGGAAAGGGTTGGGGCAGATATATGTGGGAAGTTCTTTACACATAGAGCAGTGAAAGCCTGGAACGTGTGGCTAGAGGAGGTGGTAGGGGCAGGAACGATAGCATTATCTAAGATGTATCTAGACAGAAACATGAATGGGCAGGGAGTGGAGGATACAGACCCTAAGAAAATAGGTGGCAGGTTTAGAAAATAGGAGGATCTGGATTAGCACATGCTAGGAGGGCCGAAGTTTCTATTCCTGTGTTGGAATGTTCTTTGTTCTTTATCATTCATTCTAAAAATAGCAAGTTTTCAACTTATTGTATGCCACAATTGAATAATATGAACGATTTATTTATTTGATAGTGCATGTCAAATTATTGTCATTTCTAGATTACAGTCACAGGGTCAAAGAGATATACAGCATGGAAACAGAACGTTCTGTCCAACTTGTCCATGCCTACCAGATATCCCAACTCATTCCTGAAGAAGGGCTCATGCCCAAAACGTCGATTCTCCTGATCTTTGGATGCTGCCTGACCTGCTGTGCTTTTCCAGCAACACATCTTTCAGCTCAGATATCCCAACTCAATCTCGTCCCACCTGCCAGCACTCAGCCCATATCCCTCTGAACACGTTCTATTTATATTATCATCCAGGCGCCATCTAAATGTTGCAATTGTACTAACCGCCAACACGTCCTCTGGCAGCTCATTCCACACACGTACAACACTCTGTGAGAAAAATATGCCCCTTACATCTCTTTAACATTTTCCCTTCCCAACCGAAACCTATGCCCTCCAGTTCTGGACTCCCCCATCCCGGGGAAAATACCTTGTCGATTTATCCTATCCATGTCCCTCATGATTTTATAAACCTCTATAAGTTCACCCCTCAGTCTCCAACGTTCCAGGGAAAACAGCCCCAGCCTGTTCAACATCCAGCTATAGCTCAAACCCTCCAACCTTGGCAACATGCACGTAACTCTTTTTTGAACCCTTTCAAGTTTCATCTGATCGATCAGATCCTGGGGATTTTTCCAAGACATGCGTTTCAAGACAACCAATACTTCTTCCTCTGTAATATGGACATTTTTCAAGATATCACTATCTATTTCTCCGTATATATACATCTCCCATGTCCTTCTCCTGAGTAAATATTGATGCAAAATACTCGTTTAGTATCTCTCCCATCTCCTGCGGCTCCACACAAAGGCACCTTGCTGATCTTTGAGGGCTCTATTCTCTCCCTGTTTAACCTTTTGTTCTCAATGTATTTGTAAAATCCTTTTGGATTCTCCTTAACTCTGTTTGCCAAAATTATCTCATGTCCCCTTTTTGCCTTCCTGATTCCCCTCCTTAGTATAATCCTACTGCCTTTATACTCTTCTAAGAATTCCCTCGGTCAATTCTGCCTGCACCTGTCATATCCTTCCTCCTTAATCTTAACCAGACCCTCAATTTCTTTAGTCATTGAGCACTCTCTATACCTACCAGCCTTTCTTTTCATTTCACAAGAATATAATGTCTCTGGACTTCAGCTATCTAATTTCAGAAGGCTTCCCATTTTCTAGCTGTTCGCTTACCTGCGAACATTTGCCGCCATCAGCCTTTGAAAGATTTTGCCTAACACCGTCAAAATTGCCATTCTCCAACTTATAACATCAACTTTTAGATCTAGTCTATCCTTTTCCATCATTATTCTAAAACTAATAGAATTGTTGGCAAGTAGGTGAAACTCACATATTTCAGGTGAGAAGCTAAATCGAGTGATCATATTTAAATGTGTAAGAATTATCATTCTGTTTGATTGTTCAATCATTTGCTCACTCTGAATATTCAATCAGTCAGAGGTCAACCATTTTGCAAATGATGGAGCTACAATGTATGCATTTGAATACTGACATTCCAAGTGTAATTGTGATCGCCAAAATAGTCAGACAACATGTTCTTTTTCGAAACAAAACAAAATGTGCATTCTTTACTTTTGTATCATAAAAGGTTGTTCGGTGTTTAAATTTTAGTTCCATCAATATAGAATCAATTTTATTGTTTTCAGAGATGATGCAGTTACTGTTCAGTTGAATAACTGTAGCTTATCCCTTATTATTACCCAATTCACAAACATGGCAAACTCCTGATCTTTGTTCAAGTCAGTAAACTCATCTCTTTACATCATGACCGACATTAAAAATGGATTCGAAAAGGATGAATTTGGGTACAATGCTACTGGACCTCACAGCTGCATGTCGCATTCAGTGAGACACTGGTATGGCCCTGAATCTGTGAAGAGAATTTCCAACCTGGGCCAGGGAAGTCATTCCAACATTCCCTCACAGAGAATCATTTGGAATCCACCTTGAGCAGGAGGAAACTAACCAACAGGCTATCCACCTTGAGCAGGAGGAAACTAACCAACAGGCTATCACTGCTCTCAGTGTAGGTACAAATGCTGTCTAAACTAGACACCAATCACTGAACAGGAACCAAGTGTTACAAATCCATCCTCAGTCAGAGTCTGGCCCATAGGGCAGATGTATGAAATGGAGTGTCAGAATCACACCGCACAAGTTACTTATGTTGATGAAATCTGGCATGTCCCCCAAATTCCATACATCTGCCCCCTGGGCCAGACAAGGGGTGAAAATGTTCGCAATTGACAGCCTATTGCAACATTTAGAGTCTCACAGTGAACCCTCTGAATCTATGTCCAATGTATGTACCTTCAATTCAACAGTATCAAAATAAAATTACACATGTCTGTGGATGGCCAGATACTAATTCATAGGTCACCCAACAGAATGTACCTGAAGAAACGAGGAGCAAATGGCAAGCCAAAAATCGTTTTAATAACTGAACTTGATGGATTTTGTCTGGTCTTGGTAACCACACATATTCTGCTAACACTCAAGTGAATGTCACAAAGCACATCAAAACCGGAAGCCTTGGTCTAACTCCCCTCCCCAGCTTCCTGACCTCACACACCTCACTTCCTCACACATTCACCAACTGATGAGAATCCACAAGCTGAGTGAAACTTGGAACATAGAACAGTACATCACAGTGCAGGCACTTTAGCCCTCAATGTTTTGCCAGCCTTTTATCCCACTCTAAGGTCAGACTAAACTACATAACCTTCAATGCACTAACTTTAGTATGCCTATCCAAGAGTCTTCTTAAATATCCCTAATGTATCTGACTCTACTACCACCGCTGGGGAAAAGCCCAAGCCGCTCAATTTTTTTTGTAAGACATGCCCTCCAGTCCAGGCAGCACCCTGGTAAGTCTCTTCTGCACTCTCTCTGAGGATTCCACGTGTTTTCTATAATGAGGCAACCAGAACTGAACACGATGTTCCAAGTTTGGTTGAACTACAGCTTTATAGAGCTAAGAAATAACCTCGCTGCTCATAAACTCAAATCCCCTGATAATGAAAGACAACACACCGTATTCCTTCTGAACAACCCTATCAACATGGGTGGCAACTTTGAGAGATCTACGGACAATGACCCCAAGATCCCTCTGTCATTCTACACTGCCAAGACTTCTGCCTTTAACCCTGTATACTTTATGCAAATGCAACCTTCCAAAATAAATTGCTTCACACTTTTTAAGTTTAATTCTATCTGCTACTTATCAGTTGAACTCTGCATCCCATCAATATCCTGTTGAAACGTACAATAGCCCTCAATATTATCCTCAACCCCACCAACCTTCGCTTCATCGGCAAACTTACTAACCAACCCGTCCACTTCCTCATCAAAGTCATTTATAAAAATCACGAACAGCACACGTCCCAGAGCCGATCCCTGTGGAACACCACTGCCCACTGAGCTCCTGACTGTATACTTTCCATCTGCTACCATCTTCTGTCTTCTATGGGCCAGCCACGCCTGCATCCAGAGCCAAATTTCCCTTCGCCCCATGCTTCCGTACCTTCTGAATGAGCCGACAATGGGGAACCTTACCAAACACCTTGGTAAAATTCTTGTCGACCACATCGACTGGTCTACTTTCATCAACATGTTTTTAACATCTTCAAAGAATTAAATAAGGTTTCTGAAGGATGGCCTGCCCCTCACAACGCCATGCTGACTATCTCTAATCAAACTATCGTTTTCTAAGTAATTGTAAATACTGTCTCTCAGAAAGGTCTGCAATACTTTGCCCACCACTGATGTAAGATTGACTATTCGGTCATTCCCAGAGTTATCACTATTCCATTTCCTGAACAAGGGAATAACATTTGTCCCCTCGAATCATTGGCTGGCACTGCTCCAGTGGACATTGAGGACGCAAAGATCATCGCCAAAGGCACGCCAATTTCTCCACTCTCTTCCTGGAGTAACCCAGGGTAACCCCATCTGGCCCAGGGGATTTACCTATCCTTATGTTTGTAATTCATTCAATCAGTGTATACTGCCCTTCACATTGTTTAAATCCTGTCCAACCAACTTATTGACTGATTTCTATTTCAGTGCAATATACAGTGCTGCGTTCCTGAGTAAGTCCAGTTCCCAACATTCTGTGAATCCTGAAATGAAAAAAATAAAGGAATGCAACAGTGCCTTCCTGATGAAGAGTTTATGACCAAAATATCGACTCTCCTGCCCCTCGGATGCTGCCTGACCTGCTACACTTATCCAGCACCACACTTTTTGACTCTGATCTACATCAACTGCAGTCCTCACTTTCTCCATTACTGAGGGCTGTCCCCTCTGCACACTGACTGGGGAATTAACCATCATAAACTCATTGTATGTGGAGCTGACTGCTCAGTTCTGGAAAGTTGTACTTGATGAATACATTTTTTTTTAAAAAAGAAATTACAATTCCACAGATATTCATTCAGTGCCAGACTTAGAGTTGTGGTTCATGGTTTGAGCACTTGATAAAAAACAGGAAATTACTGAAGAATTCCGAGGTACAGGGTATTCCAGCTGACGTTAATACTGGGAGTATTATCAGTCAGGCTGACAGATGTGATAAGGGAATGAGTTGACATGTGGAGGTGTGATGTTTTTATCATCACAGAGGCGCATTTGAGGGAGGTCAGGTCTAACAACTCAATACTATGTTCTACTGGAACTATAGACAGGACAGGGCAGCGTGTTAAAGATGAGGTGGTGTTGCATTATTAATTAACAAGTCAGTTACTGCTGAAAGGATGGACAATATCTTGGAAGGGTCTTCAAATGCGGCTTTGTGGGTCGAAGTTTGAATCAAAATGATGACAGAAACACTGTTTTTTAAAGCATATTATACCTTACAGTGTGGAAACAGGCCCTTCCGCCCAACAAGTCCACAAAGACACTCTGAAGAGCAACATTAAGATTGACAAGTCGCCAGGCCAGGATCAGATTTGTCCTCGGCTGCTTTCGGAAACGAGAAATGTGATTGCTTCGCCGCTTGCGAAGATCATTGCATCCTCGCTCTACACTGGAGTCGTACCTGAGGACTGGAGAGAGGCAAATGTAATTCCTCTGTTCAAGAAAGGAAATAGAGAAATCCCCCTCAATTACAGACCAGTCAGTCTCACGTTTGTTGTCTGCAAGGTGTGAGAAAGGATTCTGAGGGATAGCATTTATGACCATCTGGAAGAGCATGGCTTGTTTAAATGCAGTCAACACGGTTTTGTGAGGGGCAGGTCATGATGAGGGTCGAGCTGTGGATGTGGTGTATATGGACTTCAGCAAGGCATTTGTTCAGGTTCCCCACGATAGGTTCATTCAGAAGGTCAGGAGGAATGGGACATCGGGGAACTTAGCTGTCTGGATACAGAATTGGCTGGCCTACAGAAGACAGCGAGTGGTAGTAGAAGGAAAATATTTTGCCTGGGAGTCAGTGGTGAGAGGTGTTCCACAGGGATCTGTCCTTGGGCCTCTACTGTTTGTAATTTTTATTAATGACTTGGATGAGGGGATTGAAGAATGGTAAGCAAGTTTGCAGAGAACACAAAGGTTGGAGGCGTCGTTGACAGTATAGAGGGCTGTTATAGGCTGCAGCGGGACATTGACAGCATGCAGAGATGGGCTGAGAGGTGGCAGATTGAGTTCAACCTGGATAAATGCGAGGTGATGCATTTTGGAAGGTCGAATTTGAAAGCTGAGAACAGGATTAAGGATAGCATTCTTGGCATTGTGGAGGATCCGCGGAATCTTGGTGTGCAGATATATAGATCCCTTAAAATGGGCACCCAAGTGGACAGGGTTGCTAAGAAAACATATGGCGTTTTGGCTTTCATTAACAGCGGGATTGAGTTTAAGAGTCATGAGATCTTGTTGCAGCTCTATAAAACTTTGTTAGACCGCACTTGGAATACTGCGTCCAGGTCTGGTCGCCCTGCTGTAGGAAAGATGTGGATGCTTTGGAGAGGGTTCAGAGAAGGTTTACCAGGAGGCTGCCTGGAATGGAGGGCTTATCGTATGAAGAGCTCGGATATTTTTCATTGGAGAAAAGGAGGAGGGGAGGGGACCTAATTGAGGTATGCAAGATAATGACAGGCATAGATAGAGTCGAAAGCCAAAGACTATTTCCCAGGGCAGAAATGGCTAACACAAGAGGTCATAGTTTTAATCTGGTTGGAGGAAAGTATAGAGGGGATGTCAGAGGTGGGTTCTTTACACAGAGGATTGTGAAAGCATGGAATGCGTTGCCAGCAGCAGTTGTTGAAGCAAGGTCATTGGGGCACTTAAGAGACTGCTGGACATGCATATGGTCTCAGAAATTTGAGGGCGCATACATGAGGATCAATGGTCGGCACAACATCGTGGGCTGAAGGGCCTTCTGTGCTGTACTGTTCTATGTTCTATTTTCGAAGTCCTTGCACATAATAATAACTTGGTCTTGGGTGTGGAAATGAGACCCATCATTTCAATGCTTCATGCTGTGAGTTTTGCATTGTTTTCATCATATTGTTATAAAAATGAACTGGATAAAGGAGAGGGGGGGTGGGAGTTGTGTGTATTCGACATTCTAAAAGTTGATATTACGGAAGGATGTCGGACCTTCAGTAAAGAGACTTTGCTGTTAAAGGTTAGAACAATGCTGCAAACATTTACATAGAGATTTCCAGCTCAAGTCACTCACAAGGATATTGGACCGGGCTGATGCTTGCCATCAATGGAGCTGCACAATTCTGTTTGGATACTGACATTGTGGAGATAACATACACTAGATATTGTTTATGAGGGATTCAATGTAAGATGCCATGTGCTGCAGGAAACCTTCATCTTTATAACGCATTCATTCATGATTGGATCCAAGGTACAGAATTACAGAGTTAAGGTGGCACACCGGAAGGGATATACTTGCAAGACATGGTTGTTTACAGGTCATTGTTACAAATGTTGAACTGCATCTGGACCATCGCCATGTGCTAGTCCATTGACCAGTTTGCCCCACACACATCTCCCTGTTGTTCAGGTATGTCTCTAACCAGTCTATTGTGAGGGACTGTGAGTAACCGCCCAGCTCAAGTTAGGAAGCTCTCTGAACAGATTTTGGAAATGACCAGTGTCTTGGAGGTCGTGGTGAGGGCCAGTAAAACTGTCTCTGAATGTAGGTTTTTTTTCTCAGTGTCATTTCCAACAGCTTTGCTGCCTGCAACTGAACATGAATTGGCTGTTTACTACAGTCACTGAGCTGAAATAGTTAGGTGTGCGCTCTGGTAAATCAATTATTATTCACTTCAATTGCTTTCAACTGAAAAACAATGATGTTCGGTTTATTTTAAAATATGTAAGAAATAAAGTGATATTAATTCTTCATTATACAGAATGTAAAAGTGACCCGTTGTATATTTCCCACAGACTAATCAAGCAACAATCAGATATTTTCTGGAAAGCAAGATTAAGTGAACAAGACTATGTCCCAGGCAACATCAGCATCCTCTCTGGTATGTTCTGTCCCACTGAAATGACTCAGTTTGGTAGAAGAGTGCAGCTCCTTGGCATTTGGTCAATATAGGGCGGCATGGTGGCTGAGTGGTTAGCACTGCTGCCTACAGCACCAGGGACCCAGGTTTGATTCCAGCCTTGGGCTGGAACCGCTCAGAGACATCCTTTACCCTGCTACCTGGGAGGCAGCACATCATCCTGAGGTCTCTTCTGCAGCCACACAGTCTCCTGGCAGTCCCCCTCACAACTGAGTCTCCTATCAGTATCACTATCATTAGACAGGATCTGGCAAACAGTGACAGGGAGGAACTACCTGCAGTTGTGGCTATATTTACAAATGAATATTTAGAAGTGATACTGTGAGAATCCATGGCTAGTGTGTTCATGAAGAGGGAATGGCAAAGACAGCACGTCCAGCGATTATTGATCAAGTGATGTCATGAGTTTGATAAAGAAAATACAGTGCAATAAACACAGGTGAAGTCCAGAGGGCCAAAACGGTCACGAAATATCCTTGGCAGGTAGTGTTAAGGAAAAGGCAGAAGACATTTTACGAGTACAGTTTGAGGAAGAGGATTACTTGGCAAAGAGTGGGGCCTGTTAGAAACCAAAGGGATAATCTGTAAAAGGAGCCGGAGGAAGAAGGTGAGGTCTTGAATGAATACTTCCTATCTGTATTCACACAGGAGAAAGATATTGTAGCCAGGAATTTCAGTTGGGATGGTGAGTTTCTAGAACATGGTAAGATCAATAAGGAGGAGGTATTAAATATTTTCACAGGCAAGAAGGTGGGGAAATCCCCAGTGCCCAATGAATTGTATCCCAGGCTGCTATGGGAGGCAAGGGAAGAGATTACTGGGGCCCTCTGGATATATTTAATACTTTGCTGGCCAGAGGTGAAGTGCCGAATCACTGGAGGATAGCGAATGTGGTTCCCTTGTTCAAGAAGGAAAGCAGGGATAGGCCAGAAAATTACAGAGTAAATAATCTGACAGCAGTGGGAGGGAATTATTGGAAACATTTCTGAGGAACAGGATGCATCAACATTTCTAAAGGCAGGGATAGATTGGGGATAATGAGCATGGATTTTATAGAGGAAGATCCTGTCTGATGAATTAAGTTAAGATTTTTTGAAATGGTGTCTCAAAATGTTGATAAGTGCAGTGCAGATGTTGTGGATTACATGGAGTTCATTAAAGCTTTTGACAAGGTCCCACATGGAAGGCTGGTCAAAAAGGGAAGAGCTAGGATATTATACGTATTACAAAAACACAGCTGAGTGAGGGACAGGCCTTGCGGCTCAATGTTCAAGGGGACAGATGCAACAGGAAGGAGAGAACAGGTGAGAGAGGAGTGGGAGTGGAGTTTTAGATCAATGAAAACATCTCTGCAGCACATGGAGGACATTCCTGGGGAACTTCCAGTGAAGTTATATGTGTGGAACTGAGAAATGAGAAAGGTTCATCATTTTGATATGATTGTATTACAGGCCCCCAACAGTCAGCGGGAAATTGAACAGCAAATATGTCAGGGGATCTCAGATATCTGTAAGAATGATAGGGTTGGAATGGTCGGGGATTTTAACTTTCCAAACCTCGACGGGACTGCCAAAGTGTTCACAGTTTGGATAGGAGGGATTTGTTACGCATGTTCAAGAAAACTGTCTCATTCGGAATGCAAATGGCCCGACGGGAGAAAGGGGTAAAATCTGACCTCCCCTTGGGAAACAAGGTAGAGAAAGGGAATGAAGTGTTAGTAGGGCAACACTTTGGCAAAATGACCACAATTCTATTAGTTTGAAAACAACGATAGCAAAGGACAGGCCTGGTCCACAAGGTAAATAATGGCTATCCAAGTATGAAGCAGAAGAGATGTGTGAGATACCAAACGAAACTTTCACATTTGATCTTGCTGTGGAGAAAGACTAGGGAAGTCAGAGATAATCCGTGATGTTTTCAAAAGACTCCACATAAAAGAATAGGTGGTAGAAGAGGTTTTAAAATGCACATAAGGTAGACAAATCCCTGGGAACTAATCAAGGATGTCCCTAGAAATTGTGGGAAGCTCAGAAAGAAATGTGGGGTCCCATAAAGAGATTTTTTCTATCACTGATAGCCACGGGTGGTGAGCTGGGAGCCTGGAGGGGGCTAATGTTGTGCCAGGGTATAGGAAAGAATGTGAGCGAAAGCCAGGGACATCAACATCAATTAGCTTGATGTCAGTGGTGCATACGTTGTTGGAAGTGATTCTACTGGTCAGGAGATACATGCGTTTGCAAAGACAAGGATTGATTAGAGATAGACAGCACAGCTTTGGAGTACTGCGTAGAATTCTGATCATCCTGATTTAGGAAGCATTTCCTGAAACTGTAAATGGAGCAAAGATTGACGAATGTTATTGATAGTGGAGAGTTTTACAAAAAGAGAGAGGCTGGATAAGCTGGAAAGCAAAACAGGGAAATAAGACTGCTTTGGCAGATAAGGTTAAGGAGAACCCAAAGAGATCCTACAGCACACACGTACAAAAGAGCAACTGGAGAGACAATAGGGCCCCTCAATGATGAGTGAGACCATCCATATGCGGAACCACAGAAGATGAGAGGGATCCTAAATGAATATACTATGTCAGAATGTATTGTGGACAAAGACTAGGAAACAAAGGGTAAGAAACGGTCATGGCTTGCAAAGAGTCCCCATTACAGAGGAGATGGTGCTGGAGGTCTTGGAACACAAAGTTAAAGAAAGCTCCAGGTCCTGAATAAGTGTATCCCAGAACATTGTGACAAAGTGGTGGCAGGGACACGAGCAGAAATATTTGTATCATTTGTCCTTCGCATTTCTACTGGGCGTAGGTGGCTGAGGGGTGACCTTATAAAGGTTTAGAAAACCATGAGGGGTACAGGTAAGTTAACTAACCCACGGTAGGCGTGTCCATAACTTGATGGGATTGAAGTGCAGAAGGAGGAGGTGTTAACAATTCTGGCAAGTATGAAAATAGGTAAGTCCCCTGGACTGGATGGAATTTATCCTCGGATACTCTGGGAAGCCAGGAAGGAGATTGCCGAGCCTTTGGCGTTGATCTTTATGTTGTCATTGTCTACGGGGATAGTGCCATAAGGCTGGAGGATTGCAATTGTTGCCTTTGTCAAAAAAGAGGAGTGGAGACAACCCTGGCAATTATAGACCTATGAGCCTTACTTCAATTCTGGGTAAAGTGTTGGAAAGCCTAATAAGAGATTTGTGGGTGGCATGGTGGCACAGTGGTTAGCACTGCTGCCTCACAGCGCCAAAGACCCGGGTTCAATTCCCGCCTCAGGCGACTGACTGTGTGGAGTTTGCACATTCTCCCCGTGTCTGCGTGGGTTTCCTCCGGGTGCTCCGGTTTCCTCCTACAGTCCAAAGATGTGCAGGTCAGGTGAATTGGCCATGCTAAATTGCCCGTAGTGTTAGGTAAGGGGTGGGTGTAGGGGTATGGGTGGGTTACGCTTCGGCGGGTCGGTGTGGACTTGTTGGGCCGAAGGGCCTGTTTCCACACTGTAAGTAATCTAATCTAATCTACTAGATATAGATAGGGTTTATAATCATTTGGAGATGAATAAGTTGATTAGGGATAGTCAACACAGTTTTGTGAAGGGTAGGTCATGCCTCAAAGCCTTATTGAGTTCTTTAAGAAGGTGGATGAGTGTAAAGCAGTTGATGTGTATGTGTATTCCAGTAAGTCAGTTGTTAACGTTCCCCACGGTAGGCTATTGCAGACAATACGGCGGCACAGGATTGAGGGTGACTTAGCAGTTTGGATCAGAAATTAGCACACTGAAATAAGACAGAGAGTAGTGTTTGATGGGAAATACTCATCCTGAAGTTCAGATACTAGGTGGTACCGCCAGAATCTGGTTTGCATCCAATGTTGCTTGTCATTTCCATAAATGACCTGAATGATTGCATTGAAGGATGGGTGAGCAAATATGCGTTTGACACTAAGGTCATTAGAGTTGTAAATAGTAACGAAGGATGCTGTCGGTTGCAGAGAGTCATAGATAAGTTGCAGAGCTGGACTAAGAGTTCACAATTGGAGTTTAATGTGGAAAAGTGGGAGGTCATTCATTTTGGAACACAGGAACACAGAGTACTGGGCTAGTGGTATGATTCTTGGTCGTGTAGATGAACAGAGAGATCTCTGTGTACATGTATATAGATCGTTGCAAGTTGCCACCCAGGCTGATAGGGTTGTTAAGGAGGCATTCAGTGTGTGAGCTTTTATTGGAGGAGGGATTGAGTTTCGGAACCATGAGATCATGCTGCAGCTGGACAAAAAATTGGTTGACCACAGTTGGAGTGTTGTGTATAGTTTAGGTCACTGCGTTACAGGAAGGATGTGTAAGCTTTGCAAAGGGTTCAGAGAAGATTTACTAGGATGTCACCTGGTATGGAGGGAGTGTCTTCTGAGGAAGGCTGAGGAACTTGAAGCTGTTTTCGTTCAAGAGAAGACATTTTCAGGCCTATTAACTGAGACAATAAGATAATCAGAGGTTGGACAGTGAGACCTTTTCCCTCGGATGGCAATGCCTAGCACGAGGGGAGATAGGTTTAAATTGAGGGATGATAGATTTGAGCAGACGCCAGAAGTAGATTCTTTACACAGAGTAAAAGGGATATTGAATGCACTGCCTGCAACAGTAGTGGACTCGCCAACTTTAAGGGCATTTAAATGGTCATTGGACAAATTTGCTTTTATTGGAATAGTGTTGGTTAGATGGGCTTCAGATTGGTTCCACAGGTTGGCGCATCATTGACAGCCGAAGGGCCTGTACTGCGCCGCCATGTTATGTGTTCCAGAGGGCATAAATATGAGGTGAAAGAGGAAAGACTAAAAAGGAATTGGAGGAGAATATTTTCGACATGAAGGATGGTGCAGGTAAGGAATGAGCTTCCAGGGGAAGTGGTAGAGAAAAGTACAATTACAATATGTAAAAGACATTTGGGCAGGTACATGGAGAGAAGAAGTTTTGAAGGGATATGGGTCAAATGCAGGGAAACGCGACTCGTTCAGAGACTCTGTTCAGCATGGACTAATTGAAGCGAAGGAACCGTTTCCGTGCTGTATGACTCTGTCTCCAGTTATTGGAGGAGGAGACTACCGAGATAAGGCTTGTGATAGACACTGAAGCATTTTACAGTGACTAGGATGGTAGTCTGGAATGCAGTTCATTTCAACTATGTGGATGGACTATCGGGAAGGGAGGAGGTTACAGAGATAGGGATTGTTATAGGAGTTAAAAATATTGAAGACACTGGTCCACAAGACATGCCGTAGATACAGCGTTGCAGAGTAGTAAGCCTTAGTACTTGATAATAAGTTTGCACTCTGCACCCGGTCCAGCAATATATCTATATGATGTCTTGTTAGCTGGTGTTTGGAGCCCTCTGACTGCTCTCTGCTCTGTGCACTGTGAGTGATCTTACCTCACTGCAGGATGTATTGAAGGCTCCAGATCTCCCTGCCCTTTGTCTCTCTGGCTGACCAACCATCGCCAATGTGGGGATGGACGAGACACACAGCAGCTGAGAAGTCTATTGGGTCAGGACTTTCCTGAGTGCCTACAGGAGACAGAGAGATAGACAGTATGGGAAAATAGCCTGATGCCGTGAGTGTGACGCATGGAAAATGACACTGAGTCCCACAGAGATCTGGAAAATCCCAATCTCTCTCCCTGGCTCTTGCTGCCTCGTCTGTATAGAGTGGAGAATTCTGTTGGCTAGGATCTGGCGTAGCTGCAATAGAGAATGAAGGGCGCTGACAGAGGCAGCAATTAGACCCACACAATGAGGGATACCATGGAGTGATACTGAGCGACATTACCAGAGTACTGGAAGGCATTAGGTTCAAGCAATTGTGTCAGAAGAACTGTTTCTGCTTCACGATGCTCTGGTATAACTGGTCGGGGATGAGCAACCAGTGAGCAGGCAATGTAATCGCGTAATCATTTTATTGCTAGCGCATGTATCCAAAACATCAGTTAATGACCAGGGGAAGCAGATTTGAATCCCTCCACCCGAAATGGTGGAATTTGAAAGCAATAATTTTAAAAATAGTAATTAATAATACATAAGTATGAAACCATTGTTGATGGACAAAAACCCAAACATTTATTCTTTCGAGAAGGACATCTGCCCATCCTCACGTGGTCTGCAAAACATACCCACAGCGAAGAATTTGCTGCTCAATTACCCTCTGAAATGGCTGAGCAAGCTACTCACCTCAAGGGCAGATAGGCCAGTGTCCTGGTCAATCATGTCGGTAGGTTTATGGACAGGGCTTTAAACTGACAGAGAGGATGCAGGGACAGGGTTCAGGTGAAAGGAGCTTTTCAAATACAAAGAAAAAATATGAAGCATCAGAACAGCACGGGCATGTGTCTGAAGACATAAAGAAAGGAAAAGGATGGGACAGAGTTTAACTAAAACTGTACATCTGTGAATAGGTTTGTGACAGGAAATTGTGGGAAAGAATAAATTATGTTTTTTTTTTAAGAATAGACAAAGTTTCTACCTTTTTGTAAAATCCTTTCGGATTCTCCTTAACCCTATTTTCCAAAGCTACCTCTGTCTGTTTTTCGCTCTTAAGTATACTCCTTCTACCTTTAAACTCTTCTAAGGATTCACTGGATTTATCCTATACCGACTTTACATATGCCTCATTCTTTTTCTTAACCAAAACATCAATTTGTCTAGTCATCCAAAATTCCCTGGACCTACAAGCTGTTCTTTCATGCCAGCAGCAATACTGTATACTGTCTCTGGACTCTCGTTATCTCATTTTTTAAGGCTTCCCATTTTACAATGATAAAGGTTTCATTTTCTCAAAATCAAAACTCCCCAATTGCTGCATGTCGTGAAACTGCCGCTGAAATATAATGAAAAATAATCAGGATCATTCCAATCGAAGGCTTTGTTGAGGTGAGCTCTGGACAGTCATGCAGATCTGGAGGTCACATGAGTAGCATCTAGTCAGTGTCAGACACACAGACAGAAAGGGTAAATAGATTCACATCTGAATTCACATCTCCCACCTCGGAACCTGAAGCTGTGTTCAGCCATTCTGATAAATATCTCCAAAGATATGTCATGGAAATTGCACAGTGGTCCAATCAAAAATAAAATCCGTCCTTCAAACTCGAACATCCTTCAGGTTCCACAACCCATTGTAACTTGGTCCAATCCTGCAGGTTTTATGAACCTCAATCCCTCCAACCACCTAAATGACAGATATCCCTTCCTACATTAGTACCATACTCCAGGTACTGCAGCCCTTCCTAAATCTGTAACATCGCACGGACTCTACAACTCTTCCTTCCTCTGCAAGGTTACCCAGATGACCACTGGGTGGTGTTGGGGTTACTGACATAGAGAGAGATATCAGGACGGGAGAGTAATGCAGATATTAGGAATATTTTAGTGGCAAATGGAGACTTCGGAATTTTGGGGGTTGATGCTCATAAAGGAGGTTACAGAGCCAAGGAGGATTGTAGGGACGTGAAGAGGTTTCACAGTTTAGAAGTGCTGGAGGGACTGGATGAAGTTATCAAGATTGGGAGTGTTACAGATTGCAGGATTTCACAGAAAACCTTTACAAGGTTAAAAACAGGATTATTGGCAGTGTGGAGGAACAGTGGGATCTTGGGGTTCATGTCCATATAAGTTGTCAACCAAATTGATAGGGGTGTTGAGAAGGTGTTTGGTGTGTTGGTTTTCTTTAAGAGTTTAAGAGCCACAAGGTTGTGCTGCAGCTCTATAGACCCCTGGTTAGACAACATATCATGTTCAGTTCAGGTAGCCTTATTATTAGAAAGATGTGGAAGCTTCAGAGAGGGAACAGAGACGATTTATCAGCATGCTGCCTGGACCGGAGGACATGACTTATGAAGAAAGGCTGAGGGAGGTAGGGCTTTTCTCATTGAGGATGAAAAATAACTTGATAAGAGTTGTACGAGACGATGAGAATCTTAGATAGAATGGACAGCTAGAGAATTATTTAAATGTGAATTAGAGGAAGATTCAGGGGAGTTGTCAGAGGTAGGTTCGTTACACAAAGAGTGGTGGGTGCATGGAATGCACTGCTAACGGTGATAGGAGAGTCAGTGACATGAGGGATATTTAAGTAATTCTTCGATAGGCACATGGATGATAGTAAAATGTAAGGTCTGTAGATCATAGTTTGATCTCAGACTAGGATAAAATGTCGGCGCATCATCGAGGACCGAAGGGTTTGCACTGCGCTCTACTGTCCTGTGATCTATACTGGAAGGTTACAATGCACGCAGATGTTTCAGAATGCTGGGGAGGATGAGATCTGGAGGAAGAGACACAAATGGAAAGAGTTGCTAGGAATGTCAGGGGTAACAGAGACAGCAATGGTATCATCTGGAGCAGATGACCCAGGTTCTGAGGGTTCTGGGAATTGGACGTCGTTTCACCAGGAAGGCGGACAGTAGAGCCACAGGAGGTTACAGATATGTGGAGAGCTGTAGAGCCTCCATTCATGGAGACGGGGAGATTGGGAGGGATGGACCAGTTTACAGGCATAAGGATGTTGGGAGGATGGAGTGGTTCACACAGACAGGGAGTGTTTTAGGAGCAGATTACAGCGATAAAGTGGTTTGTACAAATTGAAAGAAAAAACAGATATATGCAGGGTAGTCAGACCGAAGATGTTTATAGATATAGGACGGCTAAGGTTCTGGTGAGGATTTTGGAATGGAGAGTGTGGAGTCTGACAGATTTTCCGAGAGATAAGGACAGCAATTTTGTTTGGAGACTCTTTCACAGAAAAAAAAGGAGCATGAGTAAGCTCCTGCAGTTTGGTCAAGGGAAGGGTTGTAGGGGAGGGTGTCATTTACATACATTGGAAAGTCAGAGCTGTACCTGGTCACCTGTCAGCCTCTGATACTCTCACAAAACAATCCAACTTTGTTTAATTTCCTCTTACACCTGAATTACCCTTAAAAACCTAACACAGGCAATGTGCTGATAAACCCCTTTTGCACCCTCCCCAAAGCCTCCCCATCCTTCTTAATGTGTGGAGATGAGAACTGCACACAGTACTCCAAATGTGGCCAAACAGAAGTTTTATGCAATCACAACATCCGATGCAAAGCACTATACACAACGTTGTGACTGATGAAGGCAGTTTTCCATTTGCTTTCGTTCCCATCTGAAACACTTCTGTTGTCATTTTCTGGGAGTTACTGACTTGCACCAAGATCCTTCTGTATATCAATATCCCTCAGTATCCTAACTTTCTTCTTGAATTAGACATGACCTCAGACTTTTCCAGCTTAAACTCTATTTGTCATTTTTTTGCACATCTTTCCAACAGATCTGTAACTTCCTGCAACCTTGGATCTCCTTGCTCGTTAACCCCAACTCCACCGATTTTCATGTCATCCAGAATAATTATCTTTGTCAGTTCCTTTTCTTTCAATGGTGTGAGATTCTGTAAATAGGGGGCAGAAAATCCCAGCAAGGGCTCACCCATTTAGGATGAAGATGAGAAGGAATATCTTCACTCAGATGGTAGTGACTCTGTGGGAATTCCTGACTGGAGGGGGCTGTCGAGG
>NC_057717.1:67798328-67800076 GCF_004010195.1 Chiloscyllium plagiosum | reverse complement strand
AGAATTAATTGCTTCTCTCAGAGAAGGCGAGAGGCATCCCTGACTATGTGAGTAATTATACATATTTATAAGTGGCCCGGCCAATTCCTTAATAAATTCTTTATAGAACTCAGCCTGGAATCCATCTGGTCCAGGTGCTTTTCCCCCCTGGAGCTGCCTTACCTTGTCCTGCACTTCCTGGGTTGCCGGGGGCGGCATTCAAGAACAACACCTGTTCAAAGGTTAGGCCCGGGAGGGCCAGATTTTTTTTAAAAAATACTCTATCTTCCTCGTTCTGTCATCACAGCCCTTTGCCCTATACAATTTGAAATAGAACTTTCTAAAGGCTGCATTGCTCATTTCACGATCACAAGTCAGAGTACCAGCGCTCTTTCTAATAGAGGTAATGGCTTGGGGAATCTTTTTCTTTATGGCAAGATATGTTAGATACCTGCCAGGCTTGTCACCGTATTCAAATAATCTCTGCTTCGCAAATAATATCTCCCTCTTTGCTGTTTGAGTAAGTGTGGGATTCAAAGTTGCCCTAAGAGCTGTGATCAACTGTAGTTTAGTAATGTAGGGTCTATCCACATACGCTGTCTCAGCCGCTTTCAGGCGAGCCTGGAGCAGATGCTGTTCTCTCTTCTGTCTTTTTTTGGGTCGCAGAATATGAGATAACTAAGCCCCACACGCTGCCTGAGCAGTCTCCCACATCACCGACGGGTTACTGGCCGTGTTTGAGTTGATATCCCAGAAGGTTTTAAATTCCTGCGAGAAATATTTTTTGAACTGACTATCCTTCAATTAGAAAGGGTCCATACGCCAATGTCGGGAATCTATCTCGTCATCACTAGTCTTAACCTCCATATATACAGTGGCACGTTCGGAAATAGTTATTTTACCTACTTTACAAAACAATATTGAGTTCAAAAGGATCGAGGGGACAGAAACATATCGATTCTGGTATGGCACTTGTGTGGGTTATAATAAAAAGTAAAATCTCTACCGCGAGGGTGAAGACACCTCCACACATCCACCAGCCCCAACTCCCTCCTCAGATTCGACAACTGCCTTGGTCTCATAGATATGCCCGCAGAGCTCTTAGGTATTCTGTCCACCCCTGTGTCGATAATACAATTAAAATCTCCCCCTATAATTGTGTGGCGCACCCTCAGAGCCACCAACTTGGAGATCACTTCCATTACAAATTTAAATGGTGCACCGGCGGGAAATAGAGGTTCAAAATCGCCTATTCCACTCCATATATTATGGCTTTAATTAATATATATCATCCAGACTCTTCTTTTATCTGGCTTAGCATTTGGAAGAGAAGATTCTTCCCAGTAAGATTGACAACTCCCCAACTTATTGAGCTGGAAGATGAAAAGAACACCTCACCAATCCCAGCCTGTTGCAACTTCCAATGCTCCTTATCAAGTAAATGTGTCTCCTATATAAGGGCGACATCCACCCTTTCTTTTTTTAAGACTCATTAATATAATTTTCCCTTTTATTGGAAAGTGGTTCCCCTTGACATTCCAGGTGCACCACCTAAACGAATGACTAGCCATGGTAGTCCAAGCAAGCCCGGGAACCCCCAGGAGGGAGATCCCCACCCAAAGACATTGGATAAAAACGAAAAATGATACACACATAAAACACTCTTTAAAACATCTAAATCAAAACAACTAAGAGGCACTCCTAAAAACAAATAACATAAAACATATTAAAAAGGAGACTTTCCCCCTTGTTCACAAGGGGCACTACTA
>NC_057717.1:67792890-67797763 GCF_004010195.1 Chiloscyllium plagiosum | reverse complement strand
CCCACACCAACACCTCGATACACTTAGCAAAACAACACCAAATGAAAATATATAAAATTACAATCCCAGCAAGTAATAATCAAACAAATAAAAAAAACACTCAGAAACGTCCCCCAATAATCAAATAAGCCGCATGAGCCCATAGAAAGGATAAGGAATTAGCATTCCCCCTCCCCCAGCACCACGGAAAGATAGAGAAGAGAAAAAAGGAAGAAAGGACGAGGGAAAAAAAGAAGAAAAGGTGGAAAAATACAGTCATTATCCATATAGTTCAAATTCTGCACTCTATTTGAGAGCATCCAGGAATTCTTTTACTTTTTTTCCGGTGTCTGAAGTCATCTACAGATCCTCCATGACTGCAGCATAGCATTGCCGGATATCGCATAAAATATCGATTATTTAAATCCCTCAGACGCTTCTTTGCCTCATCAAATGCCTTGCTCTTGCGGACCACAGGCAGAGAACAACATTTTCCTGGAGCCCCTATATATCTTGGCATTGGGACCCTTCCACAGTACTCTGGTGGACTCGAGCAGCATCTGTTTTTCCCTCTAATATTGAAGTTCAACTAGGACTGGGCGGGGGCGCTGGACCGACCTGAGCCGGCGCACAGAAACCCGATGGGCCCGCTCAACTGGCAACCAGCCCAGCTCCGACTCCAGTTTCAGCAGCTATGGGAGCCATTGCTCCAGGAAATCAACAAGCTGCATTTCCTCCTCCCGTTCGGGAAGGCTCAGAAACCGAATATTTTTCCGATGACCTCGATTTTCGAGGTCATCAATATGTTCATCTAAGGTCGGGACTCCTGAGCCCAGACCTGACCCATGGATGACTCAACAGTGGTCTCGGAGGCTGCGGCCCATTGCCCGGCCCCACCCTGCCTGAGTTTCTCGATCTCTCCGTCATGTTTCTCCAGCATGACCGAGATCGATTCCCACCTGGACTGCTCTCTTCAGTGCACTCATCAATCTTCTCTCAGAGTTGAAGAAACTCCGAGACTAGGATCGCCCCTGCAGGTCACGCCCCTGTCTCTGTTGCTAAGGGGTAGTGAGGGAGAAGTCCCTGGCTGTTGTGAACTGCGAGAGCCTTTACCACTGGTCATTTTAAAAAGCATCAGACTACGAAAGTTTGATGTGGAATGGCCAAGGATGATGGGCAAAAACTTTTAGCCATTTAGCAGGTGAGGTGAGTGTGGGTATCCCACTTTGCCTGAGTCTTGGGTAGAGATCTGTAGAATCAGACCTATTGTGTCGCCGCCATCTTGGATCTCGCTGACACCCTGTTTAAAAGGGGAATAAGGCAAAAGACAGAAAATTACAAACTGATTAGCCTAACCTCGGTCGTGGGTAAGTTTCTGGAATCCATTGCGAAGGATGAGATTTCTGAATTACTGCCAGTGCATGGTAAAGTAGGGCGAAGTCAGTATGGTTTCATCAAGGGGAGGTCATGCGAATGAATCTGTTAGAACGCTTTGAGGATGTAACAAGCAGGTTAGACCAAGGAGAGCTAATGGATACTATGTGTCTGGACTTCAAGAAGGACATTGATAAGGTGACGCACAGGAGGCTGCTGAGTAAGATAAGGGCCCATGGTGTCAGAGACAAGGTACTAGTGTGTAGAGAAGCTTGACTGTCTGGCAGAAGGTAGAGAGTGGGAATAAAACGGTCCTTCTCAGGATAGCAGCCAATGGCAACTGGTGTTCCTCAAGGGAACCACAACTTTTTACTTTATACATTAACAATCTAGATGAAGGAACTGAGGGCACTCCGGCGAGGTTTGTTGATGATGCAAAGGTCGGTAGAGGGACAGGTATCATTGAGATGGCAGGGAGGCTGCAGAAGGATTTAGACAGGGTAGGAGAGTGGGCAAAGACATGGCAAGTGCGAGGTGATGCACTTTAGTAGGAAGAAGAAAGGCATGGACTATTTTATAACTAGGGAGAAAATTCAGAAGTCTGAAATGCAGAGTGTTGCGAGTTCCAGTCAGGATTGTCTCAAGGTAAATGTGCAGGTTGTGTCAGTTGGAAGAAAGGTGCTGTATCTGCCGCACAGTGTGTTTGAAATCGTATGTTCAGCAAAAGAACTCAGTCAACTCTTATGAACAATGATATTTGTTTATTGAACACAATTAATATTAGAACAATAAAACATATTATAATGTAATAAAAAAACACTGCAATCTATCTTCTGGTTTAACTTAACTTTGGATGATCACATACCACCCCATCAGACGTTGACCGGATTCCACCTGGTGGAGGTCTTCTTGTTCTTCTGATGGTCTTGTAGGTGTCTTCTCTTTCAGTGGTTATTCTCGAGTTACCACTCTCTAAGCGGTTTTACAGTGATTCGTATCCTCCCAAGTCTTCACGACTTTTGGGAGGGTGTGGAGCATCTGCCAATGAAATGATCCGGTTCATTTACCCTGATCAATCAGACTCAACCAGGAGTTGTCACATTGATGGCCCAAGGGCGACATTCCATTATCCCATTCAGGTCCAACTTCAGGTGTGTATTACAGGGTCTGTAGCTATCAGGTTTGTTTGCAAACCATCTCTGGGTAACTGCAGCCTATCTGGATTCTGCAGCATGTGGATGAGCACAGAGAATGTGGTCAGGGTTGGGTTCTACTTCCCAACATGCTTAAATCATTGCTCAGTTTTGTAACTCCATGGTAAATTTATTATTGTCCTTTGTAAGATTATTATTTCAGGTGGCTCATCTGGTCAGAAAGGCTAATACAGTGATAATATTTATTTTGCGATCAATTGAATGGATGGATTTCCGCGGCTCAATAAGACTCTGGTCAGAACATACTTGGTGTATTGTGTATCGTTTTGGGCCCATACCTCAGGAAGGATGTATCACCCCCAGAGCGTGTTCAGAGGAGCTTCATAAGAATGGTCCGAGGAATGACAAGCTCAACATATGAGGTCTCTGGGTCTACACTGCAGTTTTTAAGGGGTAAGGGGTTCTAATAGAAGCATACAAAATACTGGTTGCCTGGTCAGAGTAGACGTTGGGAAGTTGCTTCCACTGTTTAGAGAGAAAGGACTCAAGGACATAACCTGAGAGTCAAGAGAACATCTTTAGAACGGAGATAATGAGGAACGTCTTCAGCCTGAGAGTGGTGAACCTATGGTAGATTGGCAGTTTTCTTCCCAAAAGGACATCAGTGAACCAGGTGAGTTTTTATGGGAATCGATTCATAACCACCATCAGTCTCTTAATTCCAAATTTGATGTCAAGCTCCGCCATTTGCTGTGGCAGGATTTGAACCCAAGTCACTCGAACATTATCTGGGGTGTATCACATAAGAATTTAATGATAATACCACGAGGTCAATGACTTGCCCAATCCTCCACAGTGTGACTAACGTGTGCAGTGTGTCATGCACTGGGATTTGCCTTCACGTTCTCCTTGACTTCCTTATGAATATATGGATGATTTTTCTCCGTAATGCAATTCCTCTTCGATCTTTAGTATCTTCCTAATTATTTGCCAAATTTCTTCAGCTGTCCTGCCTTTGACTGTTCTTTTCTACCACCAGACCACCACAGCCAAATCCTTCCTTAGGCCAGTATAATGATCATTGCCTAACACTAAAACTCTCATGTATGACTCAGTCTTCACTCTTTCAATCTGAATGTGAAACTCCAGCATGTTGTGGTTATTCCAAGGCAAAGCTCATCCACCAATCCTTCCTTGTTATATAATATCAAATCTAAATTTGATTAGATGTCCTGCAGTATGGAAACAGGCCCTTCGGCCCAACAAGTCCACACCGAAGAGGAACCTACCAGGTCCCATTTCCCTCTGAGTAATGTACCTAACTCTATGGGCAATTTAGTATGGCCAATTCACCTGACCTGCACATCTTTGGACTGTGAGAGGAAACCCACGCAGACAGGGGGAGAATGTGCAAACTACATGCAGACAGTCCACCGAAGCTGGAATCGAACCTGGGACCCTGGTGCTGTACTAACCACTGAGCCACCGTGCCGTCCCATTCTCTGGTTGGTTCCATAACGTCCTGCTCTTAGAAATAATCTCTCATTCACTCTATGAATCTTTATTCAAGGATATCACTTTCAGTTTGATTAATTGAGCCAATTTGCATGTTCAAACATAGAACATAGAACATAGAAGAATACAGCGACCCCAGCTATAATTCTTGCCCTGTAGTACACACTTATCCCTCTCCATCACGAGTGTAAAAACCACCCATAGTTGTGCCCTTGTTACAACCCCCAACTCATTTCTACATCATAAATACTTGGGGGGGGGCGGGGAGAGAGTGGCTGAAAATTACTCTTCCCAAGAGGTTCCTTCTCTTGCTTTTCATTTGCACTGAGACGGATTTCAAATATGTTTTGTCACAAAACACTTTGAAAAGCTCTGAGTTCCCACTCGCACGAACAAATGTTTATTTTCTTTTCACTAGCTACATTTCAGGGTAAATATCGAGGATTTAAGAGGGCTAAAAATGGTCATGAGATATCGTTAGCAAACAGCGTTGAGGAAAATTCCAAAGACTTCTTTTCATATATAAGGAGCAAGTGGGTAAATAGAGAAATATTTGGCCCACACAAGGACAAAGGAAGAAAATTATGCATGGAGTCAGAGAAAATGGGTGAGATTCGTAGCGAGTACTTTGCATCTGTATTCACCAAGGAGAGCGGCATGAGTATGTTGAGGTTAGGGATAGATCTCAGGGTCAAGTCGACAAAAAGAGGGAGGATGTTTTGGATACTCTAAAAGGTATTAAGGTAGACAAGTCCCCAAGTCCGGATGGGATCAACCACAGGTTACTAAGGGATGTGAGTGTGGAAATAACTGGGGCTTTAACATATATCTTTGCAGGATGATTGAACATG
>NC_057717.1:67776337-67792686 GCF_004010195.1 Chiloscyllium plagiosum | reverse complement strand
GTTGCCTGATTAGAAAGTTTGCAGATGACACCAAGATTGTTGGAGTAGTAGATAGTGAAGGGCACTATCAGAGAATACAGCAGAATATAGATAGATTGGAGTTATGGACGCTGAAATGGCAGATGGAGTTCAATCTGTGCAAATGCGAGGTGATGCATTTTGAAAGATCCAGTTCAAGAGCGAACTATACAGTAAACGGAAAAGTCCTGGGGAAAATTGACTTACAAAGTCGAAGGTTGAGGTCTACAAAATCAGGACCGATATACACAAGGTGGATAGCAAGAAGCTTTTTCCCAGATTGTGGAACTCAATTATTCGGGGTCATGAGTCCAAAGTGAATGGGGAAAGGGTTGGGGCAGATATATGTGGGAAGTTCTTTACACAATGAGCGGTGAAAGCCTGGAACGTGTGGCTAGAGGGGGTGGTAGGGGCAGGAACGATAGTATTATCTAAGATGTATCTAGACAGAAACATGAATGGGCAGGGAGTGGAGGATACAGACCCATCAGAAAATAGGTGGCAGGTTTAGAAAATAGGAGGATCTGGATTAGCACATGCTAGGAGGGCCGAAGTGTCTACTCCTGTGTTGGAATGTTCTTTGATCTTTATCATTCATTCTAAAAATAGCAAGTTTTCAACTTATTGTATGCTACAATTGAATAATATGAACGATTTATTTATTTGATAGTGCATGTCAAATTATTGTCATTTCTAAATTACAGTCACAGGGTCAAAGAGATATACAGCATGGAAACAGAACGTTCTGTCCAACTTGTCCATGCCTACCAGATATACCAACTCATTCCTGAAGAAGGGCTCATGCCCAAAACGTTGATTCTCCTGATCTTTGGATGCTGCCTGACCTGCTGTGCTTTTCCAGCAACACATCTTTCAGCTCAGATATCCTAACTCAATCTCGTCCCACCTGCCAGCACTCAGCCCATATCCCTCTGAACACGTTCTATTCATATTATCATCCAGGCGCCATCTAAATGTTCCAATTGTACTAACCGCCAACACGTCCTCTGGCAGCTCATTCCACACACGTACAACACTCTGTGTGAAAAAAAAAAAAAAACCCTTACATCTCTTTAACATTTTCCCTTCCCACCCGAAACCTATGCCCTCCAGTTCTGGACTCCCCCATCCCGGGGAAAATACCTTGTCGATTTATCCTATCCATGTCCCTCATGATTTTATAAACCTCTATAAGTTCACCCCTCAGTCTCCAACGTTCCAGGGAAAACAGCCCCAGCCTGTTCAACATCCAGCTATAGCTCAAACCCTCCAACCTTGGCAACGTGCACGTAACTCTTTTCTGAACCCTTTCAAGTTTCATCTGATCGATCAGCTCCTGGGGATTTTTCCAAGACATGCGTTTCAAGACATTCAATACTTCTTCCTCTGTAATATGGACATTTTTCAAGATATCACTATCTATTTCTCCGTATATATACATCTCCCATGTCCTTCTCCTGAGTAAATATTGATGCAAAATACTCGGTTAGTATCTTTCCCATCTCCTGCGGCTCCACACAAAGGCACCTTGCTGATCTTTGAGGGCTCTATTCTCTCCCTGTTTAACCTTTTGTTCTCAATGTATTTGTAAAATCCTTTTGGATTCTCCTTAACTCTGTTTGCCAAAATTATCTCATGTCCCCTTTTTTGCCTTCCTGATTCCCCTCCTTAGTATAATCCTACTGCCTTTATACTCTTCGAAGAATTCACTCGGTCAATTCTGCCTGCACCTGTCATATCCTTCCTCCTTATTCTTAACCAGACCCTCAATTTCTTTAGTCATTGGGCACTCTCTATACCTACCAGCTTTTCTTTTCATTTCACAAGAATATAATGTCTCTGGACTTCAGCTATCTAATTTCAGAAGGCTTCCCATTTTCTAGCTGTTCGCTTACCTGCGAACATTTGCCGCCATCAGCCTTTGAAAGATTTTGCCTAACACCGTCAAAATTGCCATTCTCCAACTTATAACATCAACTTTTAGATCTAGTATATCCTTTTCCATCATTATTCTAAAACTAATAGAATTGTTGGCAAGTAGCTGAAACTCACATATTTCAGGTGAGAAGCTAAATCGAGTGATCATATTTAAATGTGTGAGAATTATCATTCTGTTTGATTGTTCAATCATTTGCTCACTCTGAATATTCAATCAGTCAGAGGTCAACCATTTTGCAAATGATGGAGCTACAATGTATGCATTTGAATACTGACATTCCAAGTGTAATTGTGATCGCCAAAATAGTCAGACAACATGTTCTTTTTCGAAACAAAACAAAATGTGCATTCTTGACTTTTGTATCAGAAAAGGTTATTCGGTGTTTAAATTTTAGTTCCATCAATATAGAATCAATTTTATTGTTTGCAGAGATGATGCAGTTACTGTTAAGTTGAATAACTGTAGCTTATACCTTATTATTACCCAATTCACAAACATGGCAAACTCCTGATCTTTGTTCAAGTCAGTAAACTCATCACTATACATCATGACCGACATTAAAATGGATTCAAAAAGGGTGAATTTGGGTACAATGCTCCTGGACCTCACAGCTGCATGTAGCATTCAGTGAGACACTGGTATGGCCCTGAATCTGTGAAGAGAATTTCCAACCTGGGCCAGGGAGGTCATTCAAACATTCCCTCACAGAGAATCATTTGGAATCCACCTTGAACAGGAGGAAACTAACCAACAGGCTATCACTGCTCACTGCTGTCTAAACTAGATACCAATCACTGAACAGGAACCAAGTGTTACAAATCCATCCTCAGTCAGAATCTGGCCCATAGGGCAGATGTATGGAAATGGAGTGTCAGAATCACACCGCACAAGTTACTTATGGTGATGACATCTGGTATGTCCCCCAAATTCCATACATCTGTCCCCTGGGCCAGACAAGGTGTGAAAATGTTCGCAATTCACAGTCTATTGCAACATTCTGAGTCTCACATTGAACCCTCTGAATCTATGTTCAATATATGTACCTTCAATTCAACAGTATCAAAATAAAATTACACATGTCTGTGGATGGCCAGATACTAATTCATAGGTCACCCAACAGAATGTACCTGAAGAAACCAGGAACAAATGGCAAGCCAAAAATCGTTTTAATAACTGAACTTGGTGGATTTTGTCTGGTCTTGGTAACCACACATATTCTGCTAACACTCAAGTGAATGTTACAAAGCACATCAAAACCGGAAGCCTTAGTCTAACTCCCCTCCCCAGCTTCCTGACCTCACACACCTCACTTCCTCACACATTCACCAACTGATGAGAATCCACAAGCTGAGTGAAAATTGGAACATAGAACAGTACAGCACAGTGCAGGCACTTCAGCCCTCAATGTTTTGCCAGCCTTTTATCCCACTCTCAGGTCAGACTAAACTACATAACCTTCAATGCAGTAACTTTAGTGTGCCTATCCAAGAGTCTTCTTAAATATCCCTAATGTATCTGACTCTACTACCACCGCTGGGGAAAAGCCCAAGCCGCTCAATTTTTTTTGTAAGACATGCCATCCAGTCCAGGCAGCACCCTGGTAAGTCTATTCTGCACTCTCTCTGAGGATTCCACGTGTTTCCTATAATGAGGCAACCAGAACTGAACACGACATTCCAAGTGTGGTTGAACCACAGCTTTATAGAGCTAAGAAACAACCTCGCTGCTCATAAACTCAAATCCCCTGATAATGAAAGACAACACACCGTATTCCTTCTGAACAACCCTATCAACTTGGGTGGCAACTTTGAGAGATCTACGGACAATGACCCCAAGATCCCTCTGTCATTCTACACTGCCAAGACTTCTGCCTTTAAGCATGTATACTTTATGCAAATGCAACCTTCCAATATAAATTGCTTCACACTTTTTAAGTTTAATTCTATCTGCTACTTATCAGTTGAACTCTGCATCCCGTCAATATCCTGTTGCAACCTACAATAGCCCTCAATACTGTCCTCAACCCCACCAACCTTCGCTTCATCAGCAAACTTACTAACCTACTCGTCCACTTCCTCATCAAAGTCATTTATAAAAATCACGAACAGCACACGTCCCAGAGCCGATCCCTGTGGAACACCACTGCTCACTGAGCTCCTGACTGTATACTTTCCATCTGCTACCATCTTCTGTCTTCTATGGGCCAGCCACGCTTGTATCCAGAGCCAAATTTCCCTGCGCCCCATGCTTCCGTACCTTCTGAATGAGCCAACAATGGGGAACCTGACCAAACACCTTGGTAAAATTCTTGTCGACCACATCTACTGGTCTACTTTCATCAACATGTTTTTAACATCTTCAAAGAATTAAATAAGGTTTCTGAAGGATGGCCTGCCCCTCACAATGCCATACTGACTATCTCTAATCAAACTATCGTTTTCTAAGTAATTGTAAATACTATCTCTCAGAAAAGTCTGCAATACTTTGCCCACCACTGATGTATGATTGACTATTCCATTTCCTGAACAAGGGAATAACATTTGTCACCCTCGAATCATCTGGCTGGCACAGCTCCAGTGGACATTGAGGACGCAAAGGCACGCCAATCTCTCCCCTCTCTTCCTGGAGTAACCCAGGGTAACCCCATCTGGCCCAGGGGATTTACCTATCCTTATTTTTGTAATTCATTCAATCAGTGTATACTGCCCTTCAACTTGTTTACATCCTGTCCAACCAACTGATTGACTGATTTCTATTTCAGTGCAATATGCAGTGCTGCCTTCCTGAGTAAGTCCAGTTCCCAACATTCTGTGAATCCTGAAATGAAAAAATAAAGGAATGCAACAGTGCCTTCCTGATGAAGAGTTTATGACCAAAATATCGACTCTCCTGCCCCTCGGATGCTGCCTGACCTGCTGCACTTATCCAGCACCACACTTTTTGACTCTGATCTCCATCAACTGCAGTCCTCACTTTCTCCATTACTGAGGGCTGTCCCCACTGCACACTGACTGGGGAATTAACCATCATAAACTCATTGTATGTGGAGCTGACTGCTCAGTTCTGGAAAGTTGTACTTGATGAATACATTTTTTTAAAAAAAGAAATTACAATTCCACAGATATTCATTCAGTGCCAGACTTAGAGTTGTGGTTCATGGTTTGAGCACTTGATAACAAACAGGAAATTACTGAAGAACTCTGAGGTACAGGGTATTCCAGGTATTATATTCCAGCTGACGTTAATACTGGGAGTATTATCAGTCAGGCTGACAGATGTGATAAGGGAATGAGTTGACATGTAGAGATGTGACATTTTTATCATCACAGAGGCGCATTTGAGGGAGGTCAGGGCTAACAACTCAATACTGTGTTCTACTGGAACTATAGACAGGACAGGGCAGGGTGTTAAAGATGAGTGGTGTTGCATTATTAATTAACAAGTCAGTTACTGCTGAAAGGATGGACAATATCTTGGAAGGGTCTTCAAATGCGGCTTTGTGGGTCGAAGTTTGAATCAAAATGATGACAGAAACACTGTTTTTTAAAGCATATTATAGCTTACAGTGTGGAATCAGGCCCTTCGGCCCAACAAGTCCATAAAGACCCTCCGAAGAGCAACATTAAGATTGACAAGTCGCCAGGCCAGGATCAGATTTGTCTTCGGCTGCTTTGGGAAACGAGAAATGTGATTGCTTCGCCGCTTGCGAAGATCTTTGCATCCTCGCTCTCCACTGGAGTCGTACCTGAGGACTGGAGAGAGGCAAATGCAATCCCTCTGTAAAGAAAGGAAATGGAGAAATCCCCCTCAATTACAGACCAGTCAGTCTCACGTCTGTTGTCTGCAAGGTGTGAGAAAGGATTCTGAGGGATAGCGTTTATGACCATCTGGAAGAGCATGGCTTGATTAAATGCAGTCAACACGGTTTTGTGAGGGGCAGGTCATGATGAGGGTCGAGCTGTGGATGTGGTGTATATGGACTTCAAAAGGCATTTGATCAGGTTCCCCACGATAGGTTCATTCAGAAGGTCAGGAGGAATGGGACATCGGGGAACTTAGCTGTCTGGATACAGAATTGGCTGGCCTACAGAAGACAGCGAGTGGTAGTAGAAGGAAAATATTTTGCCTCGGAGTCAGTGGTGAGAGGTGTTCCACAGAGGTGTCCTTGGGCCTCTACTGTTTGTAATTTTTATTAATGACTTGGATGAGTGGATTGAAGAATGGTAAGCAAGTTTGCAGAGAACACAAAGGTTGGAGTGTCGTTGACAGTATAGAGGGCTGTTGTCGGCTGCAACGGGACATTGACAGCATGCAGACATGGGCTGAGAGGTGGCAGATGGAGTTCAACCTGGATAAATGCGAGGTGATGCATTTTGGAAGGTCGAATTTGAAAGCTGAGAACAGGATTAAGGATAGCATTCTTGGCATTGTGGAGGATCCACGGAATCTTGGTGTGCAGATATATAGATCCCTTAAAATGGGCACCCAAGTGGACAGGGTTGCTAAGAAAACATATGGTGTTTTGGCTTTCATTAACAGGGGGATTGAGTTTAAGAGTCGTGAGATCTTGTTGCAGCTCTATAAAACTTTGTTAGACCGCACTTGGAATACTGCGTCCAGATCTGGTCGCCCTGCTGTAGGAAAGATGTGGATGCTTTGGAGAGGGTTCAGAGAAGGTTTACCAGGAGGCTGCCTGGAATGGAGGGCTTATCGTATGAAGAGAGGTTGACTGAGCTCGGACATTTTTCATTGGAGAAAAGGAGGAGGGGAGGGGACCTAATTGAGGTATGCAAGACTCTATCTATGCCTGTAATATGATTGTATTACAGGCCCCCAACAGTCAGCGGGAAATTGAACAGCAAATATGTCAGGGGATCTCAGATATTTGTAAGAATGATAGGGTTGGAATGGTCGGGGATTTTAACTTTCCAAACCTCGACGGGACTGCCAAAGTGTTCACAGCTTGGATAGGAGGGATTTGTCACGCATGTTCAAGAAAACTGTCTCATTCGGAATGCAAATGGCCCGATGGGAGAAAGGGGTAAAATCTGACCTCCCCTTGGGAAACAAGGTAGGGAAAGGAAATGAAGTGTTAGTAGGGCAACACTTTGGCAAAATGACCACAATTCTATTAGTTTGAAAACAATGATAGCAAAGGACAGGCCTGGTCCACAAGGTAAATAATGGCTATCCAAGTGTGAACCAGAAGAGATGTGTGAGATACCAAACGAAAATTTCACATTTGAACTTGCTGTGGAGAAAGACTAGGGAAGTCAGAGATATAAACAGTGATGTTTTCAAAAGACTCCACATAAAAGAATAGGTGGTAGAAGAGGTTTTAAAATGCACATAAGGTAGACAAATCCCTGGGAACTAATCAAGGATGTCCCTAGAAATTGTGGGAAGCTCAGAAAGAAATGTGGGGTCCCATAAAGAGATTTTTTCTATCACTGATAGCCACGGTTGGTGAGCTGGGAGCCTGGAGGGGGCTAATGTTGTGCCAGTGTATAGGAAAGAATGTGAGGGAAAGCCAGGGACATCAACATCAATTAGCTTGATGTCAGTGGTGCATACGTTGTTGGAAGTGATTCTACTGGACAGGAGTTACATGCGTTTGCAAAGACAAGGATTGATTACAGATAGACAGCACAGCTTTGGAGTACTGCGTAGAATTCTGATCAGCCTGATTTAGGAAGCATTTCCTGAAAATGTAAATGGAGCAAAGATTGACGAATGTTATTGATAGTGGAGAGTTTGACAGAAAGAGAGAGGCTGGATAAGCTGGAAAGCAAAACAGGGAAATGAGACAGCTTTGGCAGATAAGGTTAAGGAGAACCCAAAGAGATCCTACAGCACACACGTACAAAAGAGCAACTGGAGAGACAATAGGGCCCCTCAAAGATGAGTGAGACCATCCATATGCGAAACCACAGAAGATGAGAGGGATCCTAAGTGAATATACTATGTCAGAATGTATTGTGGACAAAGACTAGGAAACAAAGGGTAAGAAACTGTCATGGCTTGCAAAGAGTCCCCATTACAGAAGAGATGGTGCTGGAGGTCTTGGAACACAAAGTTAAAGAAAGCTCCAGGTCCTGAATAAGTGTATCCCAGAACATTGTGACAAAGTGGTGGCAGGGACACGAGCAGAAATATTTGTCCTTCGCATTTCTACTGGGCGTAGTTGGCTGAGGGATGACCTTATAAAGGTTTAGAAAACCATGAGGGGTACAGGTAAGTTAACTAACCCACGGTAGGCGAGTCCATAACTTGATGGGATTGAAGTGCAGAGGAGGAGGTGTTAACAATTCTGGCAAGTATGAAAATAGGTAAGTCCCCTGGACTGGATGGAATTTATCCTCGGATACTCTGGGAAGCCAGGAAGGAGATTGCCGAGCCTTTGGCTTTGATCTTTATGTTGTCATTGTCTACGGGGATAGTGCCATAAGGCTGGAGGATTGCAATTGTTGCCCCTTGTCAAAAAAGAGGAGTGGAGACAACCCTGGCAATTATAGACCTATGGGACTTACTTCAATTCTGGGTAAAGTGTTGGAAAGCCTAATAAGAGATAGGGTTTATAATCATTTGGAGATGAATAAGTTGATTAGGGATAGTCAACACAGTTTTGTGAAGGGTCGGTCATGCCTCAAAGCCTTATTGAGTTCTTAACGAAGGTGGATGAGGGTAAAGCAGTTGATGTGTGTGTGTATTCCAGTAAGTCAGTTGTTAACGTTCCCCACAGTAGGCTATTTCAGACAATACGGAGGCAGAGGATTGAGGGTGACTTAGCAGTTTGGATCAGAAATTAGCGCACTGAAATAAGACAGAGAGTAGTGTTTGATGGGAAATACTCATCCTGAAGTTCAGTTACTAGTTGGTACCGCCAGAATCTGGTTTGCATCCAATGTTGCTTGTCATTTACATAAATGAACTGAATGAGGGCATTGAAGGATGGGTGAGCAAATATGCGTTTGACACTAAGGTCATTAGAGTTGTAAATAGTAACGAAGGATGCTGTCGGTTGCAGAGAGTCATAGATAAGTTGCAGAGCTGGACTAAGAGTTCACAATTGGAGTTTAATGTGGAAAAGTGGGAGGTCGTTCATTTTGGAAGGAGTAACAGGAACACAGAGTACTGGGCTAGTGGTATGAATCTTGGTAGTGTAGATGAACAGAGAGATCTCTGTGTACATGTACATAGATCGTTGCAAGTTGCCACCCAGGCTGATAGGGTTGTTAAGGAGGCATTCAGTGTGTGAGCTTTTATTGGAGGAGGGATTGAGTTTCGGAACCATGAGATCATGCTGCAGCTGGACAAAAAAATGTTTGACCACAGTTGGAGTGTTGTGTATAGTTTAGGTCACTGCGTTACAGGAAGGATGTGTAAGCTTTGCAAAAGGTTCAGAGAAGATTTACTAGGATGTCACCTGGTATGGAGGGAGTGTCTTCTGAGGAAGGCTGAGGAACCTGAAGCTGTTTTCGTTCAAGAGAAGACATGTTCAGGCCTATTAACTGAGACAATAAGATAATCAGAGGTTGGACAGTGAGACCTTTTCCCTAGGATGGCAATGCCTAGCACGAGGGGAGATAGATTTAAATTGAGGGATGATAGATTTGAGTAGACGCCAGAAGTAGGTTCTTTACTCAGAGTAAAAGGGACATTGAATGCACTGCCTGCAACAGTAGTGGACTCGCCAACTTTAAGGGCATTTAAATGGTCATTAGACAAAATTGCATTTATTGGAATAGTGTTGGTTAGATGGGCTTCAGATTGGTTCCACAGGTTGGCGCATCATTGACAGCCGAAGGGCCTGTACTGCGCCGCCATGTTATGTGTTCCAGAGGGCATAAATATGAGGTGAAAGAGGAAAGACTAAAAAGGAATTGGAGGAGAATATTTTCCACATGGAGGATGGTGCAGGTAAGGAATGAGCTTCCAGGGGAAGTGGTAGAGAAAAGTACAATTACAACATGTAAAAGACCTTTGGGCAGGTACATGGAGAGGAGAAGTTTTGACGGGATTTGGGTCAAATGCAGGGAAACGCGACTCGTTCAGAGACTCTGGTCAGCATGGACTAATTGAATCGAAGGAACCGTTTCCGTGCTGTATGACTCTGTCTCCAGTTATTGGAGGAGGAGACTACCGAGATAAGGCTTGTGATAGACACTGAAGCATTTTACAGTGACTAGGATGGTAGTCACTGGAATGCAGTTCATTTCAACTATGTGGAGGGACTATCGGGAAGGGAGGAGGTTACAGAGATAGGGATTGTTATAGGAGTTAAAAAATATTGAAGACACTGGTCCACAAGACATGCCGTAGATACAGCGTTGCAGAGTCGTAAGCCTTAGTGCTTGATAATAAGTTTGCACTCTGCACCCGGTCCAGCAATATATCTATATGATGTCTTGTTAGCCGGCGTTTGGAGCCCTCTGATTGCTTTCTGCTCTGTTCACTGTGAGTGATCTTACCTCACTGCAGGATTTATTGAAGGCTCCAGATCTCCCTGCCCTTTGTCTCTCTGGCTGACCAACCATCGCCAATGTGGGGATGGACAAGACACACAGCAGCTGAGAAGTCTATTGGGTCAGGACTTTCCTGAGTGCCTACAGGAGACAGAGAGATAGACAGTATGGGAAATTAGCCTGATGCAGTGAGTGTGACGCATGGAAAATGACACTGAGTCCCACAGAGATCTGGAAAATCCCAATCTCTATCCCTGGCACTTGCTGCCTCGTCTCTCTAGAGTGGAGAATTCTGTTGGCTAGGATCTGGCGTAGCTGCAATAGAGAATGAAGGGCGCTGACAGAGGCAGCAATTAGACCCACACAATGAGGGATAGCATGGAGAGATACTGAGTGACATCACCAGAGTACTGGAATGTATTAGTTTCAAGCAATTGTGTCAGAAGAACGGTTTCTGCTTCACGATGCTCTGGTATAACTGTCGGGGATGAGCAACCAGTGAGCAGGCAATGTAATCGCGTAGTCGTATTATTGCTAGCGCATGTATTCAAAACATCAGTTAATGATCAGGGGAAGCAGATTTGAATCCCTCCACCTGAAATGGTGGAATTTGAAAGCAATAATTTTTAAAATAGTAATTAACAATACATAAGTATGAAACCATTGTTGATGGACAAAAACCCAATCACTTATTCTTTCGAGAAGGACATCTCTCCATCCTAACGTGGTCTGCAAAACATACCCACAGAAAAGAATTTGCTGCTCAATTACCCTCTGAAATGGCTGAGCAAGCTACTCAGCTCAAGGGCAGATAGGCCAGTGTCCTGGTCAATTATGTCGGTAGGTTTATGGGCAGGGCTTTAAACTGACAGAGAGGATGCAGGGACAGGGTTCAGGTGAAAGGAGCTTTCCAAATACAAAAAAAAAATATGAAGCATCAGAACAGCACGGGCATGTGTCTGAAGACATAAAGTAAGGAAAAGGATGGGACAGAGTTTAACTAAAACTGTACATCTGTGAATAGGTTTGTGACAGGAAATTGTGGGAAATAATAAATTATGTTTTTTTTTAAGAATGGACAAAGTTTCTACCTTTTTGTAAAATCCTTTCGGATTCTCCTTAACCCTATTTTCCAAAGCTTCCTCTGTCTGTTTTTCGCTCTTAAGTATACTCCTTCTACCTTTAAACTCTTCTAAGGATTCACTGGATTTATCCTATACCGACTTGACATATGCCTCATTCTTTTTCTTAACCAAAACATCAATTTGTCTAGTCATCCAAAATTCCCTGGACCTACAAGCTGTTATTTCATGCCAGCAGGAATACTGTATACTGTCTCTGGACTCTCGTTATCTCATTTTTAAGGCTTCCCATTTTGCAATGATAAAGGTTTCATTTTCTCAAAATCAAAACTCCCCAATTGCTGCATGTCGTGAAACTGCCGCTGAAATATAATGAAAAATAATCAGGATCATTCCAATCGAAGGCTTTGTTGAGGTGAGCTCTGGACAGTCATGCAGATCTGGAGGTCACATGAGTAGCATCTAGTCAGTGTCAGACACACAGACAGAAAGGGTAAATAGATTCAGATCAGAATTCACATCTCCCACCTCGGAACCTGAAGCTGTGTTCAGCCATTCTGATAAATATCTCCAAAATTATGTCATGAAAATTGCACAGTGGTCCAATCAAAAATAAAATCCGTCCTTCAAACTCGAACATCCTTCATGTTCCACAACCCATTGTAACTTGGTCCCATCCTGCAGGTTTTATGAACCTCATTCCCTCCAACCACCTAAATGACCCATATCCCTTCCTACATTAGTACCATACTCCAGGTACTGCAGCCCTTCCTAAATCTGTAACATGGCACGGACTCGACAAAACTTCCTTCCTCTGCAAGGTTACCCAGATGGCCACTGGGTGGTGTTGGGGGTTACTGACATAGAGAGAGATATCAGGACGGGAGAGTAATGCAGATATTAGGAATATTTTAGTGGCAAAAAGGAGACTTCGGAATTTTGGGGATTGATGCTCATAAAGGAGGTTACAGAGCCAAGGAGGATTGTAGGGACGGGAAGAGATTTCACAGTTTAGAAGTGCTGTAGGGACTGGATGAAGTTATCAAGATTGGGAGTGTTAAAGATTGCAGGATTTCACAGAAAACCTTTACAAGTTTAAAAACAGGATTATTGGCAGTGTGGAGGAACAGCGGGATCTTGGGGTTCATGTCCATATAAGTTGTCAACCAAATTGATAGGGGTGTTGAGAAGGTGTTTGGTGTGTTGGCTTTCTTTAAGAGTTTAAGAGCCACAAGGTTGTGCTGCAGCTCTATAGACCCCTGGTTAGACAACACTTGAAATATCATGTTCAGTTCAGGTAGCCTTATTATTAGAAAGATGTGGAAGCTTCAGAGAGGGAACAGAGGCGATTTATCAGCATCCTGCCTGGACCGGAGGACATGACTTATGAAGAAAGGCTGAGGGAGGTAGGGCTTTTCTCATTGAGGATGAAAAATAACTTAATAAGAGTTGTACGAGACGATGAGAGTCTTAGATAGAATGGACAGCTAGAGAAATATTCAAATGTGATTAGAGGAAGATTCAGGGGAGTTGTCAGAGGCAGGTTCGTTACACAAAGAGTGGTGGGTGCATGGAATGCGCTGCTAACGGTGATCGGAGAGTCAGTGACACGAGGATATTTGAGTAATTCTTCGATAGGCACATGGATGATAGTAAAATGTAGGGTCTGTAGATCATAGTTTGATCTCAGACTAGTATAAAAGGTCGGCGCATCATCGAGGACCGAAGGGTTTTCACTGCGCTCTACTGTTCTGTGTTCTATACTGGAAGGTTACAATGCACGCAGATGTTTCAGAAGCTGGGGAGGATGAGATCTGGAGGAAGAGACACAAATGGAAAGAGTTGCTAGGAATGTCAGGGGTAACAGAAACAGCAATGGTATGATCTGGAGCAGATGACCCAGGTTCTGAGGGTTCTGGGAATTGGACTTGGTTTCACCAGGAAGGCGGACAGTAGAGCCACAGGAGGTTACAGATATGTGGAGAGCTGTAGAGCCTCCATTCATGGAGACGGGGAGATTGGGAGGGATGGACCAGTTTACAGGCATAAGGATGTTGGGAGGATGGAGTGGTTCACACAGACAGGGAGTGTTTTAGGAGCAGATTACAGCGATAAAGTGGTTTGTACAAATTGAAAGAACAAACAGATATATGCAGGGTAGTCAGACCGAAGATGTTTATAGATATAGGAAGGCTAAGGTTCTGGTGAGGATTTGGGTATGGAGAGTGAGGAGTCTGACAGATTTTCCGAGAGATAAGGACAGCAATTTTGGTTGGAGACTTTCACAGAAAAAAAAGGAGCTCCTGCAGTAAGTTCCTGCAGTTTGGTCAAGGGAAGGGTTGTAGGGGAGGGTGTCATTACATACATTGGAAAGTCAGAGCTGTATCTGGTCACCTGTCAGCCTCTGATACTCTCACAAAGCAATCCAACTTTGTTTAATTTCCTCTTACACCTGAATTACCCTTAAAATCCTAACACAGGCAACGTGCTGATAAACCCCTTTTGCACCCTCCCCACAGCCTCCCTTCCTTCTTAATGTGTGGAGATGAGAACTGCACACAGTACTCCAAATGTGGCCAAACAGAAGTTTTATACAATCACATCATCAGATGCAAAGCACTATACTCAACGTTGTGACTGATGAAGGCCAGTTTTCCATTTGCTTTCGTTCCCATCTGAAACACTTCTGTTGTCATTTTCTGGGAGTACTGACTTGCACCAAGATCCTTCTGTATATCAATATCCCTCAGTATCCTAACTTTCTTCTTGAATTAGACATGACCTTAGACTTTTCCAGCTTAAACTCTATTTGTCATTTTTCTGCACATCTTTCCAACAGATCTGTAACTTCCTGCAACCTTGGATCTCCTTGCTCGTTAACCCCAACTCCACCGATTTTCATATCATCCAGAATAATTATCTTTGTCAATTCCTTTTCTTTCAATGGTGTGAGATTCTGCAACCAGGGGGCAGAAAATTCCAGCAAGGGCTCACCCATTTAAGATGAAGATGAGGAGGAATATTTTCACTCAGAGGGTAGTGACTCTGTGGGAATTCCTGACTGGAGGGGGCTGTCGAGGCTGGGTCATTAAGAATATTTACACCAGAGATGGTCAGATTGTAATGAATCAGGGAAGCAAGGGTTTTGTGAAAAAGGCAGAAAAGTAGAATTTAGGATCATTAGATCAGCCATGATCTAATTGAAGGGCAGAGCATCCTCAATGGGCCAAATGGTCCAATTCCGCTCTTAGGTCTCATGTTCTGAAATCAAACTCAATATATCCTGTATAACATTACAGGTCTTTGCTCCCAAAACTCATGTGGATTGTGAATATTAGGTATTTATTATTTCACAGCATTTGATCTGCAATAGACTATTTTGTTGATGGCTCCTTGATGTGATGTTATAGAAAACCATCTCGTATACAATCCAGGATTCCATCCACTACAGCCCTGATACTCATTAGTTATCCAGTCGGGATGGAGGCCACTGTCACACACTGTTACTGTACATCCCCTGCTCCAAGTAAATTCAGTGTCCTGACTGTAACCATACTGACATTACCATCACTGCCTGGTGCTTATAAAAGAATTCCTGCGAACGGTTGCTGCCGCTTGCTTATTCTCAGCTCCACTCAAATAAGATTCCAAATTTTGATCTTCAGTACCATATGAGTGTCTCATTAATGCATTAACCTCATCCTTTCTTCACAACTTGTTGGCTTTTTACCTAGCCTGCCTCGATCCCAACAACCCTTCGATGGTCATTCTGCAGCTACATCTCCGGAATGACAGTTCCATCATATCTGTTCAACTGCCATTCAATCTGCCTTATGGCGAATACAGGGCGTCCTTCCTAAGTAGTGGGGTTGGGGGGTGGGGGGTGAACGGATGGGTAGAGTTCACAGAGATAGGAAGGCTAACAGTGGCTCGAGGATGTTCAAGTTAAACATAGTTACATCTGCACAAGACCGTCAGTGATACAAAGGGGTTTGGGGATTGAAGGAATTTACAAGGATAGAGGGAGCTGGGTTAGATTCTGGAGATAGGGATAGGGATGGATGTAGGGAGAGGTAGGCAGACTGAGAGGCACTGGCAACGGGTATTTCAGTAGGCGTGTATTGTATACACTAACAGAGATTTTGTGGGTGGCACGGCTGCACAGTGGTTAGCACTGCTGCCTCACAGCGCCAGAGACCCTGGTTCAATTCCCGCCTCAGTCGACTGACTGTGTGGAGTCTGCACATTCTCCCCGTGTCTGCGTGGGTTCCCTCCTGGTGCTCCGGTTTCCTCCCACAGTCCACAGATGTGCAGGTCAGGTGAATTGGCCATATTAAATTGTTCGTAGTGTCAGGGAAGGGGTATGGGTGGGTTGCGCTTTGGCGGGTCGGTGTGGACTTTTTGGGCCGAAGGGCCTGTTTCCACACTGTAAAGTAATCTAATCTAAAGATAAGGAAGGTTGTAGTGACTGAAGACATTTACAGATATACGAAGGCTTCTAGGCTCTGGAGGCGACACAGGAGGAAAATAATGGAGAATGCCAGGTTACTGGGTTGGAGACAGTTACACAGATGGAGATGGTTGCACAAACTGAAAGAGGTTCCTGTGTTCGAGAGGATTGGTGTGGGGTCAGGGCTGAGGGTGAAGTTTAAATAGATTAGCAAGAATTGGAGAACGATAAGGAGCTTATGATTTTCTCACAGATAAGGAAGGGTTTTAGGAGCTGGAGAAGTTTACCCTGATAAGGACGGATGTCGAGGTTCAAGACAAATACATTGACATGGAGGGTGGTATTGTTAGGAGGAGTTTACAGCGATGAAGGAATTTAGCATCTACTGGAAAAAA
>NC_057717.1:67772416-67776186 GCF_004010195.1 Chiloscyllium plagiosum | reverse complement strand
ATGGTGGGAATGAAGTCTAGAATGTTGCTGTTCCTTGCCCAGTTCTGTATCTATGTCTGTCCTCCGGGTCTGAATACAGAAGGTCACTAACTCCTCCCTGTGCTGTTTACTGTGAGTGATCTGACCGGCTGCAGGATTGACTGAAGGCTCCAGATCTCCCTTTCCATCTCTCTCTGGCTGACCAATTGTCTTCAATGTGGTAATGGACAATAATTCGGAATTCGGCTAAGTCAGGAACATCCTGATTACCTACAGGAGACAGAGAAACAGACAGAATGGGAAATTAAGCTGAGGCAGTGAGGATGACTCATGTATAGTAGCACTGAGTCCAACAGAGACCTGGAAAATCCCAGTCTCCGTCCTTGGCCTGAGCTGCTGCATCTCTCTGGAGTGGAGAATTCTGTTGACTCAGAATCTCGAACCAGCTGCAAGAGTCAGAGGCGCTGACAAAGGCACTAATTAGAGCCACACAGTGAGGGATATCACATGGAGAGATACTGAGTGATATCACCGGAGTGCAGCAGGTTTTCAGAATCAAACAATGGTGTCAGAAGTAGTGGGTCTGATGCAGTGGGAACTGCTACCAGTTCTCAGGGAGGAGTCAGCTATTCTATTGGGATGGTACAGTGGTGGGACCAGTGCCCTGGTCAATCATATGACCAGGATTATGTAGAATGTTTTAAACTGACACACATGAGGAAGGACAGGGCTCAGCTGAAAGAAAATCCCAATTCCATGGGGAAAGGTTGAAATATTGAAACATGGGGACCTGGCTGATGAGAAACAGAAAGAAACAGGAAGGAAGTGAGTTGAACTAAAATTGAACATCAACAAATATGTTTATGACAGGAAATTGTGATGAATAGCAAATTACTGTTTCTAAATTTTGGATGCACGAAGTATTTGCAATAAGGGATATGCACGTGTGACTTGTGATTTCTATCTAATCACCATCGTGAAGACATGGTCACAGGGTGAACAAAAGGTTCGGGCATTAATTTTCACGGCTACAATATTGTGGAATGTCAGGCAGAATGGGAAGGAGGATGGCGAACTCTCATCGTTCGGGATAACAACGGAATGAAGAAAATATGTAGCCTTTGATTATCAATCAGTCATAGATCAAATTCTGGGTAATAAGGGTCAGAACACAGAAGTGGAAGGGCCGTGTCAAGTCTCCTTTACGGCATTACATTGTGAGACACTGCATTAACAGGGAATTATTGGAATTTGTAACAACGACGCTGGGATAATTGAGGGGGGATTCAACTTTCCTTTCTCATCATCTCATTGGTGATGGGTCACAGACGAGGCTAACTATCTCCCACTCTCAGGGGGAGTTCGTCGGTGGCTGTTCAGACTGATATGGCCTTCCACAGGCTCTGTTACACTTGGGGCAGAAGGTGGCCGTGGGAAGGGGGTAGGTGGAGCGTTGGTGTAGCAGCACGCTCCACGTGCTGTTTTCTCCTGGATTCCCCACAGTAAATCCGAACGCAATTTTCTTTTTCGGATCTCTCCCATCAACTGTGATGCCACAGAGACAGGCTCATTGACCCTTGAGGGGCCCTATTCTCTCCATCGCTATACTTTAGCCCCTGTTGAAACTTATCAAAATGCCTCTGAAATTTCAAATATCTCCCTACCACCAATAGCCTCCACACCCTTATCTATTCTGCCACTTATGCTCACAACAAAATATAGAATCCAACAGCTTTAAAAATATTCTGCTCCTATAAAACCATGCATCTCCAATTGTTTCTAAGCATCCAGTTATCATTTATTGTCATATCCTTTATAATACAGTCCAGCATATTCCCGACTTACTGTCAGGCTAAGACCGTTTGGTTTCAGTCTGACTGCACAAAGGGTTTTGAGCGGCATGTTCAACACAACATCGTGCGCCCGTTCCTGTGCTGTATTGTTACATCTTCTACGTAACTCTTTAAAAATTATGCATCAAGGCAGGATCTCGACCAAGAAAAGACTCGGGTCTCTCAGGGATGAAAGAGAGAGAAAGCAGTTGTGGGGGAGGTGGATCGGTAAGAACAGGGAAGGGAATACAAGGTGTAAGAGGGAGCGTGAAGAATAAAAGCAAGCAGGAGCTTTGGAGAGTCCGAGTGATGTTTGTGAGGGAGGCCGCATATACGAGTGGAATAAATTAACAGTACGTAGCTTAGGGACCTGTAGTCATTAAACCCTCGTTTGAACATGACTGGAAGGAATCACAATAAACTATCACATCAGGTTAAAATCCACATTATTAAAGGTCGTGCAGGTTGGACAATGACAAAAAGATTGTCATGGATGACAGGGATGAAACAGAGCAATGGATGGAAATGGATTCAGATCCACAGGAAAGGGATCACACCAGGGGCTGACCAATGAACCACAGTAAAGCAAGTTCACTATCGAATTATAGATGAATGCTCAATACTATTCACCTCTGAACCAACTTCATTGTCCTTCAATGTAAACTCTTCACATGGACCTTGCAGCTGAGAAGATATTACAGAACTGGAATCAGAGAAACACTTCAGTTTTCATTACTTCCATTTCTCTGTAAAATGAGATGACAAAAGACACGTGTTGAGAGACATTCAGAATAAACAAATATATGTCTTGGTTTGAGTGGTAAACATTCACCTGTTAAAGGAGTTTCCAAAATCCACCACCATCAATTCAGGATGGGAATTTAGAAAATGATTTGAGAGATCTCGTACTTTAATGAGAAGGTTAATTTTAATATGTTTTTCTAAACGTCAATTTTGTTTTTCCAAAGATTTTTGGAAAACAAAAGATTGTAATGCAGAAAAGTGAAAGTTATTAATGAACAAAATCAATCTTCTGTCATACCTGAAAGCAATGGCGGGATTAACTACCCAGCATGCGCCGCGGTGGTGAATGACCTCTATACTTATGACAAGCGATGGCCGGACATTGGCAGTACTGGCTTCATCTCCGTGGGATATGGGCAGAGTCGTGATTTTATACACGGAAAGGCTGCAGGAGCTGGAGAGCGTTTATAAACCATTCCAGCGAGAAGGAAAGTGTAGATTTTAACCTGAAAAATAACTTGCGGTAAATGTTTCGTATCTCCGAGGTGAACAGCCCGCCATCTTTTTCGGGGATCTGGGCGCATGCGCAAGCGGGCTAGTGATGTCATAGTACGGGGTGGGGCCTGAGGGTGACTCATGCAGACGCTGAAAATCTGAGAGTAAATCAGAAAGTGATCAGTAGGGTCTGGCAGGAGATGTGGACAGAGAAACAGAGTGAACCATTACAGTCCTGTGTGCATCTTCTTCAGAACCCATTGCCCGGGTGCTGCAGTGTCCTTGGCAAAGCTTTATAACAGCTTCACCCTCAGGTGATCTTTGAAACAAACAACAATCTATCTGAATCTCTGGATTTTTCTGCAGGTCACATTTTTAACCAACCTGTTCAGACGTGTCATGTCCCATTTGTGAAGCAGGTGGGGCTTGAGAATCCAGGCCTTCTTAGTTAGACGGGAGTTCCTCAGGGTCGAATCTTTGGCCGGACCATCTTCAGCTGCTTCGCCAATCATTTTTCCTTCAGAAGTAGGGATGTTGGTTGACGATTGGACAATATGCAACATCCTTTTCAACTGCTCAGATACTGATATAGCGCATATCCATATGTTCAGGTTGTAAGTTTGCTTTCTGAGCTGGTTGGCTTGTTCTCATTGAGCTTAAAAATGTGTTGCTGGAAAAGCGCAGCAGGTCAGGCAGCATCAAAGGAGAAGGAGAATCGAC
>NC_057717.1:67760796-67771484 GCF_004010195.1 Chiloscyllium plagiosum | reverse complement strand
CACACACACACACACACACACACACACACACACACACACACACACACACACACACACACACACACACACACACACACACCATAAATATGTTGTGTTTATGGGAACGGATTTAACAGATCATCCAACTTGGAGATATGTGAGGAGATCAGCACCATTGAAAAATCTGGATTGTGAGAAGGATTGCAAAGTCCCAGACCAGCTGGAGACTCGTCGACACAGACAAGCTGAGCAGAGACCGATCACCAGCTCTGTGTGTGGAAGGGATTTACTCTGTCATCCAGGTTCATGTAACACCAGTAGCTTTACACTGAAAAGAGACATTTCCCCTGACTGTAGTAAAAAAAAAGTTAGGATCTGTAAAGGTCTTAAACTCAATGGTCATAATTTAACACCACCCTGTTCAAATAGGGGAGAAGCCGTTCAGCTGTTCCATGTGTGGGAAGGCTTTCACTTGGTGATGCACCTCAATGTCACACAAACATCGTTATCATCGGGAGAAAAGCTTTGTCTGTTCTGTTTGGGAAGGAGTAAACTTCACAGTTCAGCCTAATATCAACCGTTGAGTGGACACTGAAGATCAATCATCTGCTCTGTGTGTAAGAAGGGATTTATTACATAGCAAAGCTTCTAGAGAGAGACTGTACGCTTGCACTGAGTGTGGGAAAGAATTCACTTCATCACCTGTACTCATTGAACACCAGTACATTCACATATTTTACCTGTTCCTTGTGTGGGAAGGGGGTCACTCTGTTCTCCAATCTCAGCAGCTATGTCTTTGTTCACATCAATGAGAAAATATTTAAATGTTCTGACTGTGAGAAGAGCTTTACAAATAGCAATGATTTGATGAAACACCAACAAGCACATTGTTGGGAGAGGCCGTTCACCTGAACTGTGTGTAGCAAGGGATTCAATTATTCATCCCCATATGTGATACCCCAGTGAGGGGAAATTGGTTTAGCTGAGTTGGCTTTATTGTTAGTTTATAGAGCAGCGTAATGGCAACAGCATGGGTTCAATTCCCATTACCAGTTTGAGGTTACCATGAAGGTCTCTCCTCTCAAATTCTTCCCTCTCCTGAAGACTGGGGTCCTCTGGTCAAATCACCATGAGTCGCTTTTCTCTCTTTTGAAGAGAGCAGTCACTATAGACTGGTAAGACTATGATGAAACACACATTCCAGTGAGGTCGCATGCGATTGTATTCTGCTGTTATTGCATCCAGAACTGAACTGTGTTTATTCTGTCAGCAGTGGTTCGTGAATGTGCTTCATAGCAATTGAAGTCGTTGTGAAGTGTAGTCACTGTTGTGGGAGATACAGCAGCTAAATTGAGCCAGTGTGCAGTGGGAACCCAGTCCCACAGTGAGAGCATGTGAATGATTTATTAAATGTGAACTATCTCTTTAATTGAACGAGTGTTAAATTGTTCAAGTATCAATCACATCAAATCACTTCATCACCTGTACTCATTGAGCACCAGTACATTCACATATTTTACCTGTTCCTTGTGTGGGAAGGGGGTCACTCGGTTCTCCAATCTCAGCAGCTATGGCTTTGTTCACATCAATGAGAAAATATTTAAATGTTCTGAATGTGAGAAGAGCTTTACAAATAGCAATGATTTGATGAAACACCAACAAGCACATTGTTGGGAGAGACCGTTCACCTGAACTGTGTGTAGCAAGGGATTCAATTATTCATCCCCATATGTGATACCCCAGTGAGGGGGAATTGGTTTAGCTGAGTTGGCTTTATTGTTAGTTTATAGACCAGCGTAATGCCAACAGCATAGGTTCAATTCCCATTACCAGTTGAGGTTACCATGAAGGTCTCTCCTCTCAAATTCTTCCCTCTCCTGAAGACTGGGGTCCTCTGGTCAAATCACCATGAGTCGCTTTTCTCTCTTTTGAAGAGAGCAGTCACTATATACTGGTAAGACTATGATGAAACACACATTCCAGTGAGGTCGCATGCGATTGTATTCTGCTGTTATTGCATCCAGAACTGAACTGTGTTTATTCTGTCAGCAGTGGTTTACTTCATTAAATGTGAACTATCTCTTTAATTGAACGAGTGGTAAATTGTTCAAGTATCAATCACATCAAATACACAGTTTAATTTTCAACCATGACTTTTCTCCCATGAGATGAGACTGGTAGATATTCATTTACTGCCATGTTCTTGGGTCTTTTATTCATTGCTAAGGCTTGATTTGTATTTATAAATGTATTTTCACACATTCAGGATTCGTGAATGTGCTTCATAGCAATTGAAGTCGTTGTGAAGTGTAGTCACTGTTGTGGGAGATACAGCAGCTAAATTGAGCCAGTGTGCAGTGGGAACCCAGTCCCACAGTGAGAGCATGTGAATGATTTATCATCAGCGTCAATACGTTGATGGGACTGCAGTTCCTGGGAACTTACAAAGCACTTCCAACACCCTGGCATTGAAACAGTTTCTTGTCACTGTGAACCCATTGTGTATCGTCAGTATAGATTGATTAAGTGCATCTTTTCCCAAATTCGGAATGCCAATGTGGATTCTCTGGTGTCTCAGTAAGTTTGATTAGTGAGAGGTCCTTCCCAACATTCAGAGCAGGTGAATGCTGTCTCCATTGTGAAAATGTTTGTACTTCAGCAGTTTGCTGGAATCAATTAATTTCCTCCCACACACAGCAGATGATGGTCTCTCCTCTGTGTGATCTCTCTGGTGTCTCAGCAGACTGAATAACTGATTGTATCCTTTCCCACAGTTAGAGTAGGTGATCGGCCTCTCTCCAGTGAGTACTCATTTGTAAAGTAAGATCAGATGTTGGCCTGATCGCACTCCCACTTTGAGAACACTTGAATTGTTTCTCATCAGTCTGAACATATTGATGGTGCATCAGTTCCTGATAACTTTAAAGCATTTGGCGAACTCTGGACAATTCAGTGGTCTCTCCTCAATGTGAACCCACTGGTGTAATAGCAGGTTAGATAACTGAGCAAATCCTTTTCCACACCCCAAACAGGTGAAAATATTTTTTTCCCAGTGTGGCTGCACTGATGAATTTTCAGAGCAGACGACAAATTGAACCCTTTCCTCAGTCACGTGAATGTTGCTTTCTCCTTTTATTCTCAAAGGTCGATGAGATTCAGGCGAAATCAAATAGAGCAATTCCATCAATTCCAGATTCTGATGCGATGCTTCATTTCAAATTTCCAACTGCAAATTCTCATCTTTAATATTTCTGAAATTTAAACAGAAATAGCCCAGTAAGAGAGAACTTTTAAAAACACAAAAACAGAAAATTTCATTCTGCATTGGATCTGAATATTCCAGACGAGGTCAGCATTTATTTCCCGTTGCTAATTTTACTGGACAAGGTGACGATGGGCTTTCTTCTTGAACAACTGCTGTCAATTTACTGTTGGTAGACCCAAAACATAAAGAAGGGAAGTCCAGAATTTTGAACCAGTGACACTGGAGATATGGCAAAGTATTTCCAGATCAGGATGGTAAGTAGTTTGTAGGGTTTTCCTATCTATCTGCTAACCTTTCTTTTTAGATGCAAGTGGTTGTGAGTTTGAAAGGTACTGTTAAAGGAGCTTTGGTGAATTTCTGCAGTGTATCTTGCTGATTATACAGACTGCCTGTCTGAGTGTTTGCAGGTGAAGGAAATGTATCTTTGTCGATGCTGTGTCAGTAACGTGGTTCTGATGAATTCGGCTGCTCTGTTCTGGATGTTGTTGAGCTTTGCCATATTGTTGGAATTGCACTCAGCAGTCCTCAAGAAGGTCATGCCTGAAATGTCGCTTGCTACTCGGATGCTGCCTTATCTGCTGTGCTTCTCGTGCGCCATGTTTTCCCAACAACATTCCCAGGCAAGCAGGGAATATCCCATCATGTTTCTTTCATCTGTCTTGTAAAGTAATAAACAATAGATGGGCAAAGAACCCAAAGAAAGAGAAGAACAGTTGGACAAAGGAGTGGTTAACGATCTGGTTCAGAGAGTGAATAGATGTTAATGGAGAGTACTGGTCACTAACCATAGGTGGCGTGTAATGGCATGTTATCTGACAGATCGGCTTCAGGGAATAAAGAAGTGTGTTACTCGCTGTAGAAATCCCGGACTCTGACCTGCTGTTGTGGCCATAGCGTTAATATGGTTGGTGCAGGTAGTTTCTCATAGAGAGTGGAACTTTTACAGCACTAAAAGAGGTCTTTTTTCACAACTCACCGATGCCATGCATCAAGCATCTATTCACTCTCACCCCATTTTCCAGAACTTAGACTGTAGCCTTATGTGCTGTGGTGCTTCAAGTGAACATTGAAATATATGTTTTACTTTCACCAGCTCCAGTGAAACGCCATCACCATACACACATTCCACTTACATCCCTTGTCCGCCTTCTGCAGAGACCATTCCCTCTGGGAAACACTGTGCATTCTGCCTTCACTCCCAAAACCTCCCCCCCACAACCCCATGGAATCTTGCCCTGCAATCACTGAAGATGTGACCCATGCATACATACACAGCAGATCAGAACGAGGAGCAGGGGTACGCCATCCGCCCCTTCGAGCCTGATCCACCATTCAATAAGATCATGGCTGATCTTTCCATGGACTCAGATCCACTTACACGTCATTTCACTGTATCCCTTCTTTCCTTTATTCTTAAAGAAAATCTTAGCTTTAAAAACGTTTACTGAAGTGATGTTAATTACTTCACTGGGCAAAGAATTCCACAGATTAACAATCCCCTGGGTAAAGAAATTCCTTCTCAATTCAGTGCTGAATCTTCTCCCTCTAACCTTGAGGCTTCTCCAAGTTTCACCCGCTAGTGGAAACACCTCCCGCCTTATGTACTGAATTCACACTGTGATCCAAATTTCAAAAAGTATACTGAGTCTTCATTTCAGTGTGCCAAAGGCACGCTGCCCGTGTGGTATAAGAATTCATTTTCTGACATAGATCTAGGCAGAGATGCGTTTTCACTGTAGAGATCATCACCCCCTTTAGACAATTGGCACCAGTAAGAGTTCCAATCTGCATCATTATTTATAACATGGAGAAAAACAAATCACAGTATGAAGTTTGGGCTGAGTTTTGTTTATTTATCATATTGAATATTGTTTCAAAGTTGCAGGGCTTATCTTTAAATGCTTGTTTTTGAAAGTGGTAACAGTTGGAGTGCGGGAGGTTGAAGGGTGGCATTATGGAAGTTTATAAAATCATGAAAGGCATGATAGGGTGAATAGCCAAGGTCTTTTTCGACAGGATAGGAGACTTAACACATAGAGGATATAGCTTTAAGGTGAAATGGGGAAGATTTAAAACGGACGACGGGGCAACATTTTCACTCAGAGGGCGATGTGTGTATGGAATGAGCTACCAGACGAAGAGTGGTAGAAGCAAGTACAGCTCCAACATTTCAAAGACATTTGGACAAACATATGAATGGGAAACGTTTCGAGGCATGTGGACCAAATGCAATCAGATGGGACTATTGTAGCTTGAAAAACCTGGCCAGCATGGACAAGTTGGAGCAAAGGGTCTGTTCGTATGCGATATGACTGTATGAATCTAGAAAGTGGTGAAAAGGGAAGTAAAGATTTGACGTAAGCAAATTGGCAGGAAAGATAATAACAAGCATCATAAACTTTCCTGTGTATATAAAACCAGTTCAAGATGCGTGTGTGACCTTTGGTAGAAATGAAGTCAGGAAGGTATATTGAGCACATTTGGAGGGTTGACTGGGAAATTGGCTCAAGGGAACAGGCAGATAATTTACATCAGTATTTTACGTCATTCCTCACAGGGGACAGCACTGTAAGTATATCAATGATACAGGCAAAATGATAATAGGAAGGTATTTTTTGAACCATGCCTAATGATAGGGACAAGGTTTCTAAAAAGCAGATAAGAGTAAGGGGAGACAGGTCAGCAGCAATTCTGAGTTGGTTTTAAAGGAAGTGGTCACAGCCTTGGGATCATTGCTCCCCCTATCAGATGTTAGTTCTGCTGTTTGTTTAAGTAAGCAGTAAGTGCAGTAGCTTTAATGGGTTGTCATCAGGTTTTGTTACACATGGTTCTGACCCTCGCATGTTCACCCACGCTCGTCAGTGAACCATAGATCCGCTTCTTGGTAATGGTAGACTGCTGGATTATCCTGGGGGAAAAGTTACAGTTTGCAGTTGAATATAATTCTACTGCTGCTGCTGCTGTTATGATTTCAGCATCACATGACTGCCCAGTTTGAGCTGCAATATCTGCAATACAATTCTGCTGACTGTCCCCATTTCATACCGGCACCCGTTCACCTGTCACCCCTATACACAGTGACTCACCCTCGTTTCTGATGTAGGAACACGTCTTTTTTTTTCATCCGGTTAGGGTCTCTTAATGATGTCATGATGCAATTTATCACATTCCTCAAAACCATGTAACGTTTTCATCTGAATCTTTTCCCCTCCGGTAATGTCATCTTCTATTTAAAGTGATTGTGTTTCCCTCTGTTTCGCTCCCTGACCATGATTAAGAGCTCTGTAGTGTCAGTGATGCCAGCCTTATGTAGTTTCAGAACAAATGAATTTGTACACCTTGCGTTGTTGTTCACTTCCCGATGTGTGGCGCTCCATGTTGGAAAGGGCGTGTGAGCAGCTTTGAGAAACATATTTGAAATACTGAACAGGTCTGGCAGCATCTGTGGAGTGGAAGCTGAGTTAATCGTTCGGCGCCTGAGATTGTTCTTCAAAGCTCCCAGTTTCTGCAACAATTTTTTATTTTTGTTTCAGATTTCATGTATCCAATGATCTATGCTATATTGAAAATATGTTCTGTGACTTTTCGTTTTTGAAGAAGCTCAGTGTGTCTGTCAACATTTGCAGAGACAGAGAAACAGTGTTAATGTTTCAAGTTCAGTCTAAAGCTTCTTCAGAAGTGTAAAGGATTGGCAAGTGAGCATTTTAGTACCTTGGCAGAGGTGGGAAAGAGTGTTTGGAGGCCCAGTGTAAAAGACAAATGTGCTTTAAATTGTGGTGAAAGAGATACAGATGTAAAGTGGGTATAAATTAATGTGTAAATATTAGAAAACAAAACACAGTCGTAGGAATCCCAGGAGGGAGACTGTATGAAAATGGAGAACAGCCATAATGGGGTCAGGCTGTGAAGTTACAATATTAACTCCCACAGGCTGCAACATACTAAGGTGAAAAATGCGGTGTTACTTGAGCTTGGGTTGTACTTCATTGGAACATTCCAGCAGCCTGCATTTTCTTAGAATCCCTACAGTGTGGAAACAGGCCCATACTGACCCTCTAAAGTGTATGCAAACCAAACACATTCTCCACCCAATGGTGCATTGACCCTTGACTATTGCACTTAACCACCTCATCTCTGAACACAAAGGGCAACTTAGCATGGCCAGTTCACCTAATCTGCACAACTTTGAACTGTGAGAGGAAACTGGAGCAACCAGAGGAAATCCACGCAGACACGGAGAGAATGTGCAAACTCCACGCAGGCAGTCATCCGAAGCTGTAATCAAACCCAGGTCCCTGTTGCTGTGAGGCAGCAGTGCTAATCACTGAGCAAACGTGCCACCCGGGACCGAGATATTATAAGGCCACAAGGCTATATGTGCAGAAATAAAGCCATTCGGTCCATCGACCCTGCTCTACCATTCGATCATGACTGATAGATTTTCAACTTCATTTCGCTGTTATCTCTCCGTAACCTTTGATCGCCTTGGCAATCAAGAACCTATCTGTCTCTGTTTTAAATATACTCAACGATCTGTTTTCCAGAGCCTTCGGTGGTAAGGAATTCCACAGTTTCACCACTCTCTGACTAAAGAAGTTCCATCTTATCTCCATTCGAAAGGGTCTTCCCTTTGCTCTAAGCCTGTGCCCTCAGGTCCTTGTATCTCCTGCCAGTGCAAACGTCCTCCCAATGCCCTCTGTGTCCAGGCTATTCTGTATTCTGTCAGTTTCAATCAGAAACCCCTCATCCTTCTAATCTCCATCCTGTATAAACCCAGAGTCATCAAACATTCCTCTTTTGTTAAGCTTTTCATTTCTGGGATCATTCTCGTGAACCACCTCGTGTCACGCACCAATGCCAATACATCCTTCCTGAGCTTTGAGGCACAAAATGCTGAAAATGTGGTCTGACCAGAGCTGTAGAAAGCCTTAGAATCTCCACCTTTATACTCTAGTCCTCTCGAGATGAATGGCAACTTCGTATTAGACTTTTAACTACTGACTTAACCGGCAAGTTTCCCTTCGGCGAATCCTGGACTTGGAATCACAAGTCCCTTTGCACTTCAGATTTCTAAATTTTCATCCCATTTAGCAAATAGACCATGCCTGTATTCTTCATACCAAAGTGCATGACCTCACATTCTCCCACATTATATTTCATCTGCAACTCTTTTTCCCACTCTCCTAAACTGTTGAAATTTTTCAGTAGGCTCCCTGATTCCTCAATACTACCTGCCCCTCCACCTATTTTTGCATCATCTGCAAACGTAGCCAGAATGCCCTCAGTTCTGCCATCCAGATCATTAACCAATAAAGTGAAATGTTGTGGTCCCAGCACTGACACTTGTGGAACAATACTAGTCACCGGCTGCCATCCTGAAGGACCATTGTATCCTCACTCTGCCTCCTCCTAGACAGCCAACCATTTATCCATGTTAATACCTGACCGCTAACACCATGGGTCCTTAATTTTCTCCGCAGTCTCCTGTGCAGAACCTTATCACAGGCCTTCTGGAAGTCCACATCGAGATCAATCATTGGCTTTCCTTGATCTAACCTACTTGTTACCTCCTCAAAGACTTCTCATTAGCTTGTAAGCAAGGTGGATTATCGAAATGGGGTGGGGGTGGGGTGGTGGTTTCAGCAAGTCAGCGCCATTCCTACAGACAGAATGGAGATGTTGCTCAAAGCAGTTTTTGTTTCGTCTGCTAATGTAAAGGAGACTGCATTTTGAGCAGCAAAGACAGGAGAATGGATTGAAAGCGTACAAGCGAAATGCTGCTCCACCTGGAAGGTGTGATTGGTGCCGTGATCAGTGAGGAGGGAAGAGGTGAATGAGCAAGTGTTGCAGCTTCTGAAATCACATGGAAAGGTGTCATGGGGGAGTGGGGAAGTGTTCGAGGTGATGTAGGGTGTCACAGAGGGGATTGTCCCTGTGAAATACTGACAGTGGACGGGAGGGGAAGATATGTTTGATGGTGCTGTCCTGCTGGAGGTGGTGGAAGTGGTGGAGGATGATTCTGTGAATGTGGATTCTAGTGCAGTAGGAAGTGAGGACAAGGGGAGATCTATCATTGTTCTGGGAAGGAGGGGATGGAGTGAGGGCAGAAGTGAGGGAGATGGGGCAGTTACAGCTGTAGGCTCAGTCCACCCAAGTTAGCGGATTCCACAGTTGACAGAAAAGGTGATCACGCAGGAATCTTTCTACTGGAATGTGGCATCATCAAACAGAAATCACAGAGCCAGAGAAACTGTGAGGATGGAGTCACCCTCAGCTGATGATGTGTTCAGCCACATACGCAGGTTCCCCGAGTGATTGAAATGAGCCAGGTATTTCAATTGCAGATTTATGCCTTATATCTGTTTTAAATCGAAATGTGAAAATGGACCCAGGTGATGATCAGTAGATGTGTGGGGTAGAAATGTAAGCAGATATTACATAATGCTCAGCAATGATTGGCACTGGTCGGAAAGAAGATGATATGAAGATGTGAAGATGAGCCACCCATGATGCACAAACGCTCTGCTAATCAATCACAAACTATAGAACTCAGATTCGGGAACACTCGTGTCGGCCAGCATTGGAATGTGTATGATTAGATTACTTACAGTGTGGAAACAGGCCCTTCGGCCCAACAAGTCCACACCGACCCGCCGAAGCGCAACCCACCCATACCCCTACATTTACCCCTTTAAACTAACACTATGGGCAATTTAGCATGGCCAATTCACCTGACCCGCACATCTTTTGGACTGTGGGAGGAAACCGGAGCACCCGGAGGAAACCCACGCAGACACGGGGAGAGTGTGCAAACTCCACACAGTCAGTCGCCTGAGTCGGGAATTGAACCCGGGTCTCTGGCGCTGTGAGGCAGCAGTGCTTACCACTGTGCCACCGTGCCGCCCACTCAGTTTACAAAGGTTTATAAAATAATGAGGGGTACAGATAAGCTGAAGGGCTGATGTCATTTCCCTAGAGTTGGGAATTCAAACCTGAAGGATATTTTAAGGTGCGAGGAAAAAGATTTCCAAAAGTCATGAGAGGTAATTATTTTAGACAGAATCTGGCTTGTGTGTGGAATGAACTCCCAGAGGAAGTGGCGAAAGCAGGGACAGTTATAATGTTTAAAGGACATTTAGAACAGTCCATTTATAAGACATCAGTTTGGATGGTGCTGTGAGCAGTTGCCCTCTCCCTCCCCCTCTCTGAATGAATCCCTGTTGGTTTTCACCCTCTGCCAATGCCTGTGCAGTGGCGTGTGGAGACCAGCAGAGGATGGCATTGCATCACTTTAAACACCACAGAGACTGCCAGACCTGCCCCTCACAGAGACACATAGATACACACACATGGGAATGGTTAGGGCATTGCGTGAAACTCATCTGGTAACTTAAATTACACATAAAGAAATGCTCAATTTGCCTTGTAAACTGTTAAAATATGA
>NC_057717.1:67757690-67760573 GCF_004010195.1 Chiloscyllium plagiosum | reverse complement strand
GAATGGCCCTCCTCTGTACTAGCCCATCCATCAGGACGTCCGTGACCTTGTCTACAAACCGTGGTGTAATTTCCACTTATCTGCCATGCTCAGGGTAAACTGTGCTGTGCAACACCAAGCTGAGAAAGCTTAACTGTGTGACCATTGACCGTTTAAAGATTGAACCAGGGAATCACGGAATATCCAGGTGCATCCTTGCAATGGCGAGTACCTGCAGTCATGATGTGTGGGATAATCGGGCTGGTATTGAATGAGAGGGACACCTTGGGGTGGGGGTGGGTACGTAATGAGGTGAGTTCGATAAGATAACAGCAGGAAATTAGCTCGGCCTCGTGCAGACAATCCCTCTGTCACACTCAATGAAACTAGCACTGACCCAAATTATTGTTTGATTCAGCCCAATGAGTCAAAGACTCTGCTGACCCTGCTCCCAGTTAAAAGGCTGCAGAACAAATGCTCATCCAAAACTCTCCATCATCTTAACTCTCCAACATTTTATCAATATCCTGTTCACCAATCATTCCTGGAAACAGTCGTTTTTTTTGCAAAATGTTTTCATTTCAAAATTTTTAAACCTACGATCAGATCCTTCTCTGAAATTGTCTCTCAAACTCCCCGTCTTTTTTAGCCAAATCCCTCCCATTTGGTGGTATTTCAACGGATCCATGTCCTCTCTCTGGCAGTGATTTTCACACCCACAGCACCCCCTTGTCAAGGCACAGTATAAATGGATGGGAGTTGCACAGCCTGTCACTTCCAGCTTGAGCCGCCCGCAAGTCTCCCCACACTGGACAGTGATCTAACACAGTGTTACTCAACAATACGGTGGTTGTTGTACACAGCTGTATATGCTGGGAAGGTAACTGCTTCAGATTAACAGATAACTTCACTGCTATTCACTGCACAGCTCCCCATGCGGGACAGATACCCAGTCCGCATTTACAGATCAATGTACAGCGCCCTGTGCTGCGCAGATTATTTAGCCCAGGTTTATAGATCAGTGCACTTATCGACAGAAATGTAGTGGACTGGTGATCCCTGAACAGTGTTCGATCCTGGACGGATTGCTGAGCGGTACACTAGCCTGGTCTTCACAGTGCTTCATGATAAACAGATATTGCATATTGGCTTATTTGTGTCCGGGCTAGATCTGTGAGGTGGAATGAGTATCCGACATAACTCCATACATAACTATCATTCCTCCAGCTCGGCCCATTCTACTGTTTAATCCCATATTTATGCAACATGTTGTCCATTAAGTAATTACCCAAGTAAAACCGGGATCTCTGTCGCTCTTGTTATGGACCAAAGCAAGTGGTTAGCACTGCTGCCTCACAGCGCCTGAGACCCGGGTTCAATTCCCGCCTCAGGCGACTGACTGGGTGGAGTTTGCACGTTCTCCCCGTGTCTGCGTGGGTTTCCTCCGGGTGCTCCGGTTTCCTCCCACAGTCCAAAGATGTGCAGGTTAGGTGAATTGGCCATGCTAAATTGTCCGTGTAATCTAATCTAATCTAATCCCCTCAAAATACATACATCCCCTCGGACCGAATGTTCTTTTTGCAATATTTTAAAGGTAAATGTGAGGTGCTGTGTTTCGAATACGATTCGCTTGGTCAAAATATTCAACATTAAGCAAAACACAATTTGTTCAAACACCGCTGACAAAATACAACAAAAGGAAGTGGAACTTGGAATATATTAATTCTGTTGAAAAATTTAACAGTCTTGGTGACATCCTCAGTGCTTGGGAGCCTCCTGTGAAGCGCTTCTGTGATGTTTCCTCCGGCATTTATAGTGGCCTGTCTCTGCCGCTTCCGGTTTCAGTTCCAGCTGTCCGCTGTAGGGGCCGGTATATTGGGCCCAGGTAGATGTGTTTGTTGATAGAGTCTGTGGATGAGTGCCATGCCTCTAGGAATTCCCTGGCTGTTCTCTGTTTGGCTTGCCCTATAATGGTAGTGTTGTCCCAGTCGAATTCATGTTGCTTGTCATCTGCGTGTGTGGCTACTAAGGATAGCTGGTCGTGTCGTTGCGTGGCTGGTTGGTGTTCATGGATACGGCTGGTTGGTGTTCATGGATACGGCTGGTTGGTGTTCATGGATAGCTGTCTTCCTGTTTGTCCTATGTAGTGTTTTGTGCAGTCCTTGCATGGAAATTTGTATACTACATTGGTTTTGCGCATGTTGGGTATCGGGTCCTTCGTTCTGGTGAGTTGTTGTCTGAGAGTGGCTGTTGGTTTGTGTACTGTTATGAGTCCTAGTGGTCGCAGTAGTCTGGCTGTCTGTTCGGAAATGCTCCTGATGTATGGTAGTGTGGCTAGTCCTTTGGGTTGCTGCATGTCCTCCTTCCGTTGTCTTTGCCTTAGGCATCTGTTGACGAAATTGCGAGGGTATCCGTTTTTGGCGAATACCTTGTATAGGTGTTCCTCTTCCTCTTTTTGCAGTTCTGCTGTGCTGCAGTGTGTTGTGGCCCTTTTGAATAGTGTCTTGATGCAACTTCGTTTGTGTGTGTTGGGGTGGTTGCTTTCATAGTTTAGGACTTTGTCTGTGTGTGTGGCTTTCCTGTAAACCTTTGTGGTGAATTCTCAAGGTATTCGCCAAAAACGGATACCCTCGCAATTTCGTCAACAGATGCCTAAGGCAAAGACAACGGAAGGAGGACATGCAGCAACCCAAAGGACTAGCCACACTACCATACATCAGGAGCATTTCCGAACTGACAGCCAGACTACTGCGACCACTAGGACTCATAACAGTACACAAACCAACAGCCACTCTCAGACAACAACTCACCAGAACGAAGGACCCGATACCCAACATGCGCAAAACCAATGTAGTATACAAATTTCCATGCAAGGACTGCACAAAACACTACATAGGACAAACA
>NC_057717.1:67752758-67757485 GCF_004010195.1 Chiloscyllium plagiosum | reverse complement strand
TTGAGAAGCTGAATGACCTCTTCGTCTTCCTCTGTAAGTTACTCCGTGTGTGAAATTGTCTCTTTCGGATTCAATGTGAGAAACGTGTGGGAGTGAGCAGATTCCTTCTCTTCCCGTGGAATTGGCAGGAGGTACTAAATGCGCTATCATGCGTCTTGTCCAAAAGTTTGAGGGGCCGAATGACTTCCTCATCTTCTTGTGAAGCCAGATTGAGGTGCTGATTGAGCAGCACCATTTATTGCCGAAAAGTGCAATGTCTATCAGTGCGGTTGCGTGAATGTTACCCAGACTTATACAGTACGATATTGAATGGTGTCTAGTTCTTGTTGCACATGGACATTGACTAGTTGTTCTGAACATTATGTAAACTTCAGTGAATATCCTCACTTCTGTTCATTTGGACTCAATGGGCTGAATAGCCTTCTTTCACACTGTACGGATTTTATGATGATAAACTGGAGCTTCCTGGGCTGAGGAAGCTACCCTAAAGATCTGCAGATTTGTGTGCGTGTGTCTGTGAGCGCGTGTGTGTATGTATGTGCGTCTATGTATGTTGATTGTGTTCTCAGTTTAGTTGGTGCTTTGACTTACTTCCCTCCCTTTGTCCCTCGTGAACTGAATCCCTGATGATTTCACTCTCCATTTCCACCTGTACAGTGATGTCCAGAGATAAGCAGAGACTGACTGCAACAGAATGGACAGAAATGAAAGAACCCTTCCTCAGAGCTCGTGTCAGGAGGATATTATATCACTTTAAACACCACAGAGACTGTCAGACTCGCCCCACGCTGATACACACAGACGCACACTAACACAGAGATATAGAGACATTCACTATTACATGGAACTATTACAGACATGGAGTGTCTGTCGGTATTTCCCTTGCTCCATGACAACATTGTCAATATTTCACTCGCTCTGTTTGGTGTGCATCAGCATTTCAGTCTATCTTTAGGGATTGTGTTAGTATTGCACTTGCTCACAACAGTGAGTGAGTCACCATTTTTGTGTGGATTGTGACTGCAGGACAATTTCAATGTTCGCAGATACCAAACCAGGAAGAATTGTAAAGAGTGTGAAGGTGCTGCATGCAGTAGTGAGAGTGATGGTGCATGAGCCTTGTCAAGGGGTCGGTATTATAACAGATATACAGTGAATGTGAGGGAGCAGACAGCATACGGTGACCCTTATCCCTACAGAGTGAGGAAGGATATTGATGCTTGTCCTGTATTGATGGACATTTCTTCAGATCACAGATACAGCACTGAGCTGGGTAGTGAGCTCAGATCTTGCTCGGTGTGTCTGGTAGTGATGCCCACTCTGGGAAGAGAAGGGTTACCCTATGTATTAGCCCATCCACCAGAACTTCCGTGCCCCTGTCGACAAAACGTGGTCCAATTGCCCCATATCTGCTATGCCCCAGGTAAACTGTGCAGGGCAGCTCCAACCTGAGAAAGCTCAGCCATGTGCCCATTGGCCTTTATAAGATGGCACCAATGCCAGGGATCACGGAATATCCAGGTATATCCGGGCAATGGTGAGTACCTCCAGCCATGATGAGTGGGAGAATCGGATTGGCATTGAATGAGAGGGTCATCACGGGGGAGGTTCGTAGTTAATGAGGTGAATTCGATAAGACATCACCAGGAAACTAAGTCTGTTTGGTGCAGACAATCCCAATGTCACACTCAATGAAAATGGCACTGAGAAAAATTACTGTTAGATTCAGCCCAACGAATCGAAGACTCGACAGACCACACTAACAGATACAAAGCTGCAGCTGCTTTTCCAAAGCTCCTCATCACAGAGAAGGAGCGAAATGTGACATACTCTTGGGAAATAAGGTAGGGCAGGAGACCGAGATATCGGTGGGGAAAGCACTTTGGGACATGTAATCATAATTCTCTTAGTTTTGAAATAGAAATGGAAAAGGAACTACGATTTAAAAGTTAATATTCTAAATCGGAAGGGCCAATTTTGGTGAAATTAGTCAAGGCCTTCAAAAGTGGATTTTGACAGATATTCGCAGATAAGGGAATATTTGAGAAGAGGAGAGCCTTCAAAAATTCGATGTCAAGAGCACAGAGGCAGTATGTCACTGTTCGGGTGAAGGGTAAGGCTGGCAAGTGTAAAGAATGCTGGAGGATTGAAGAAATCGAGAGTCTGGTCACGGATAAGAGGAAAACATATGTCAGGTGGAGTCAGCAGGAACGAAGGGTTTTTAATGTATTCATTCACGGGATTAGGATACCACTGGTTTGGCCTGCATTTATCCCCGATCACTAATTGCCTAGAGGGTAGTTAAGAGTCAATCACATTGTTGTCGGTCTGGAGTCACATGTAACCCAGACCAGATAAGGATGGTTGTTTGTTTCCTTCAAGGATATCAGTGAACCAGATGGGTTTTTTCCAACAATCCGAAATGGATTCATCATCGGCATCTGCCTCTATATTCCAGATTTAAAGTGAGTGTCCAGAAGAATCTAAAGCCAGTTCGAGTACTCTTAAGAGGGAAATCCGGAGGCCATAAATGGGAGATGAGTTTTGGCAAATAGTGTTAAGGAGAATCTAAAGGGACTCTACACATACATTAAGAACAAAAGAGTAACTCGGGAGAGTGTTGGGTCACTTAAAGATCAGCAAGGCTGCCGATGTGCAGAACAGCAGGAGATAGAGGCGGTAGTAAACAAACATTTTGCATCAGTATTGACTGTGCAGAAGGATATACAAGTTAAAGAACTTCGGAAATGAATCATGACATCTTGAAAAGTGTCTGTATCACAGAGGAGGAGATGCTGGAGTTCGTAAAGCCTGTAAAGGGAGAAAAATCCCCGCGACCTGATCAGGTGTACCCGAGAAGTCTGCGGGAAGCTAGGGAAGTGATTCCTGTGCACCTTGCTGAGATATTTGTATCGTCAATTGTCACAGGTGAGGTGCTGGAAGTTAGGAGGCTTTCCAACTTTGTTCAATTACTTACAACATTTAAGAAGGATGATAAGGAAATGTTGGGGAAGCTGACGTCAGTGGTGGGCAAATTGTTGGAGAGGATTCTGAGGCACAGGTTTGTATGTATTTTGAAAGGCAAGGACCGATAAGGGATAGGCAATATGGCTCGAGGCGCGTAAAATTGCGTCTCACTAAACTGACTGAGCTTTTTTGAAGGAGTGACTAAGAGGATTCATTGAGGCAGAGAGGTGTACATTGTTGACATGGACTTCATATTGTTAACTTTCCGCATGGTAGACCCGTTAACAAAATTCGTTCACATGTAATGCAGGGAGAACTAGCCATGTGGATAACGAATTAGTTCCAAGGTAGGAGACAGAGAGTGGTGGTGGTGGATTGCTTTACGAACAGAAGGGCTGTATTCAGTGGTGTGCTACAAGGATCGCTGCTGGTCCACTGCTTTACACTATTTATAGAAATCGTTTGGATATGAACATAGCAGTGATGGTTGGTACGTTTGCAGATGACAGAAAAATTGATGGTAGCGTGGCCAGCAAAGAAGGTTTACCTCAGAGTACAATAGGATCTTCATCAGATGGGCTGATGGGCTGAAGAGTAGCAGATGGTATTTAATCTAGATAAATGTGAGATGCTGCACTTTGGGAATGCAAGTCAGGGCAGGACGAATAATTGAATGGTCCTGGTTGGAGGGGTGTTGATAAACAAAGCCACCTTGGAATGCAGGTTCATTATTCCTTGAAAGGAGAATCGCAGGTATATAAGACAGTGAAAAAGGTATTTGGTATGTTTGCCTTTATTGGTCAGTGGTTTGACGATATCATTTGGGAGGTCACGTTGTTGCAGTGCAGCACATTATTTTAGCCACTTTTGGAGTACTGCATTTAATTCTCGTTTCCCTCCTATTGGAAAGATACTTTGAAACTTGAAGGGAGTCAGAACAGATTTACAAGTATGTTTCCAGAATTTTAGCTATAGGGAAAGGATGAGTAGGTTGGGCTGATTTTTCCTGGAGCGAGAGGGGAATGTATAGGGTGAATAGCCAAGATTTTTACCCCAAAACTCGAGGGCATGTATTTCAGGTGAGAGGGGAACGATTTAAAAATGACCTAAGGAACAACTTTTTCCACAGAGAATGGTGCATGTGTGGAATGAGCTGCCAGAGGTGGTGGTGGAGGCTGTTATGATTACAACATTTAAAAGGCACTTGCATGAGTACATGAAGAGGAAAGGTTCACATCGATGTGGGCCAAATGCTGGCAAATGGTACTAGCTTATTTTGGGATATCTCATCAGCATGGACGAGTTGAACTGAAGGATCTGTTTCGTGCTGTACATCTCCGAGAATCAATGATTCAGTCTGACCTCACAACAATATCACATTAATTAATCGGTGCCGGAAATACCAGCCTATGCTACTAGATGCCATCGATATGTCTTCACTTCAGCATTCTGAAACCTGCAAAAACACTCTTCCATAATACTGACTCTGAGTCTCTGACCACTGTCTATTTACAAAATCCCTCCCATTTGTTGGTATTTAAACTGTTGGTATTTAAACCTGACATCCAGTTTTAATTGTCCAATTTTAATGTGAATAACTATCCTATATCTTTCTCTGGCCATGAATGTTGCTTACCCAAGACCATCAGCTTCCAAAATTAAAAAGCCTAGAAACAATATTCAGAAAGCATAGCTTGCGTTTTCTTTGACTTCTCAGTTTCCTGTCCTGTGCTCCATGTTGGATAGTGGAGTTTCAGTTT
>NC_057717.1:67732623-67752258 GCF_004010195.1 Chiloscyllium plagiosum | reverse complement strand
TTTATTAAAGTTATAAACTTACTTCAAAGTATAGCAATGGAATCGAGAAAATACACACGGAGGAGACAACCCAACGAGGGGCACGGACAAGCGCAGCAATCAGGTTAAGGCATAATCCTAAAATTTTCTACATGTTCGTCGAGCTGAACATGAAAACCAGGGAACAGTGAGGGCAAGATATTGAAGTGGCAGTTATCCTGCGAAGCTGAAGAACATTGATCAATTGTTACATGGATGCTTCACATTTCCTTTCTTCGTCGCATTGATTTTTCAGTGGTAGAATTCTCGCCTGACATGTGCGACGCCCAGTTTCTTTTCCAGGTCAATGCATTGTTTGCTTCAATCTTTTGGGCAGCACACACACAGAGGTTAGCACAACTGTCTCACAGCACCAGTGACTGGGAATTGAGACCAGCCTCAGGCGACTTTGTGTGCGGAGTTTGCACATTCTCTCTGAGTGATTTCCTATGGAAGCTCTGGTTTCCCTGCACATGCTGGTTCGGTGAATTGACCATCCTAAATTGCCCATTGTGTTCAAGGAGTTGTACAATAGCTCTTTAGTCAATGGAAATGAAGTACAACAGTGATGCCGTGTGGGTTGATGTGGACTTGTTGGGCCGAATGGCCTGTTTCAACACTATTGGGGTTCTTTGCTTCTATGAATGAGGATGCCGATATAGAATACCAGAAGATGGTCTGTTAACAGCTTGAGCAGAATGATAGAAGATGCGGGCATGAATTGATTGCTTGGGCGAACATAAAATTGGACAATCTCCAAGCGCACTTGAGTTATATCTCAATAGTGATGAGGAGTCAAAGGAGGAAAGGCCCTGACCCAAATTTTATTTTCTTGGAATATGGCTATATGGGAGGTGCTACAGAACTGGAGACTAAATCATGTGGTTCCATTTTACAGGAAGGATGGTGCATACAAACTCTGAAAATAGAGACGATAGTATCAGAGCAGTTGTAAGGAAACTGATAGCAAAAATAAGACGCATAAATGTATCGTTGAATAAATGTGTTGCGTTGTGCCCACGCTGTCCATGATTCTAGTGATGTTATGTACATAAAATATGCCCCATCAGCCTTCTCATCTACCAAGCAAACGATTCCGAGCAATCCTATGTGTCTTAATTACTAATATGCTGCTTTTCAAAGAACATCATGATGTATTTCCATTGCACATTCTTCAGCGCGATTCCCTCCCTCTTGTAATGTGGCGGCCATATTAGCCTAACCAAAGACTTATAGAGTTCTTACATCTTTGACTCGACTCATAAACGTATATCTATGTCTATGGTCCCCAGCAGTAGTACACTGGAAAAGTGCAGCAGGTCAGGCAGCATCCAAGGAGCAGGAGAATCGACGTTTCGGGCATAAGCTCTTCTTCAGGAATGAGGAAGGTGTGCCAAAAAGGTTAAGATGAAAGGTAGGGAGGAGGGACTTGGTGGAGGGGAGTTGGGAATGCGATAGGCGGAAGGAGGTTAAGGTGAGGGTGATAGGCCGGAGAGAGGGTGGAGGCGGAGTGGTCAGGAAGAAGATTGCAGGTCAAGAAGATAGTGGTGAGTCCGAGGGTCGGGACTAAGATAAGGTGGAGGGAGGGGAAATGAGGAAATTGGAGAAATCTGCATTCATCCCTTATGGTTGGAGGGTTCCTAGGTGGAAGATGAGGCGCTCTTCCTCCAGGCGTCGTGTTGCCATGGTCTGGCAGTTCGGTTGCTTGGTGCGGGTGTCCCAGAGGTGTTCTCTGAAACGTTCTGCAAGTTGGCAGCCTGTCTCCACAATGTAGATGAGGCCACATCTGGTGCAGCGGATGCAGTAAATGATGTGTGTGGAGGTGCAGGTGAATTTGTGACAGATATGGAAGGACCCCTTGAGGCCTTGGAAGGAAGTGCGGGAGGAGGTGTGGGGGCAGGTTTTGCATTTCTTGCGGTTGCAGGGGAAGGTGCCGGGAGTGGAGGTTGGATTGGTGGGGGTTGTGGACCTGACCCGGGAGTCACGGTGGGAGTGGTCTGTCCGGAATGCTGATAGTGGAGGGGAGGGAAATATATCCTTGGTGGTGGGGTCTATACAATGTATCTGGACGGATATGGAAGGATCCCTTGGGGCACATCATCCTCCACACACATCATTCACTGCATCTATTGCACCCAATTTGGCCTCCTCTACATTGGGGAGACAGGCCGCCCACATGCAGAACGTTTCAGAGAACATCTCTGGGGCACCTGCACCAACCAACCCAACCGTCCCGTGGCAGAACACTTTAACACCCCCTCCCACTCCGCCAAGGACATGCAGATCCTTGGCTTCTTCCATCACCAGACCATGGTACACGACACCTGGAGGAAGAGTGCCTCATCTTCCACCTCGGAAACCTCCAACCACAAGGGATGAATGCAGATTTCTCCAGCGTTCTCATTTCCCCTCCCCCCACCTTATGTCAGTCCCAACCCTCGGACTCAGCCCAGCAGCACATTTTTGAGCTCTGATCTCCACCATCTGCAGTCCTCACTTTCTCCTACAGTAGTATCCTGTACAGTCGCATTCAGGGGTCTTTGGAGAAGCACTCTCTTAGCTTTTGAGTGTGCTGCCATTCATTAAGTTCTCAATTGTATGGTTTCTTCTTCCAAAGTGCAATACCTCATATTTATTAGAGTTAAATTCCATCTGCCATTCATCTGCTCATCTGACCATTCTACCAATATTTTCATGTAACAGAAACTCTTCCTTCTCACTGCCAACCTCGCACAGTTTCTGTGTCAACCACAACGTTATTTATAAAAATCTCCTCACCCAACCCACATTCACTCATACACGAGTCAGTGAAAACAATAATACCGGAGAAGAATGACAGTTGGGAAGATACATGATGTTTTGTAATGTTGGCTTACTGCAACTGTACAGGGCCTTGTGGAGACATCATCGTGAACATCGAGCAGTATTTTGAGCAGTTTTGGTCTCTTTATCTCATAAAGGATAAACCTGACATTGAATGAGTGCAGTGAACGATGATAAGACTGATCTCTCGACTGATATGCTTGTTGTGAGGGCAGTGCTTCGTTCAGCTGGGCCTGTATCACATTGAGTTTAGGAAAATAAATGGACATCTCGTTGAAATACATAAGACTCGGGCAGAATGGCAGATTGGAAGCAGGCATGATTAGACTGGTACACCTAAAACAATGGGCCACAGTATTAACGACAGGGAGGCTACTGTGCATTGAGATATTACTTCTGTTTCCGCTCTGAGACTGGTGAACCTGGGCAACCATCTGTCACTTCAGGATATGGAGACGAAAATGTAGAATAACATCAAGAGCTTCTGCATGGTCGGAGAGCAGGAGTATGGTGCAGAGTTAATAGGATCAGCCATCATCATATGGACAGTGAGAACAAAATAATGGACCAAAGGTTTAAGTGTTGTTCCTATTCTGTATTTCCTTGATTGTTAGTCGCATGAAGATATGTGAACATTGTGTGTAAAAAAAGTGCATTGAAGCGATATTCGATCATGAAAAAAGAATGCGGGGGTGGAAGAGGGCGGAAGCATCGATAGATTTATGAGTCAACTCTGACACTTTTTTTGCAGCTGTGGGAAAGCTGTGTAAATGTTGTTATAAACTCTCGGAATTTGGAAAAGAGCTATCTGCAGTTCGATAGAACTACAGGTCATGGTCTTTTTTCTAATACTTAGGCTGGTACAGAGTTTAATCTGGATATACTGTTTAAAAATTTGGTTGTTTGATGCAATTGAATGTCTTACTTGGCGATTTCAGAGACCATTGAAGTGTCTATCACATATCTATGTTTCTGGAGTCACTTTTCGGTCAGACCTGGAAAGCTGGGCAGATTTGCTTCCTGAAAGGGCAACCCAGCTCAAGCTCAAGCAAAGAGGAGGCGATAGTCTAGTTGTCGTATCGCTAGATTTTTATATATGGAGATAAAGGCAACATTACGGGGCCGCAGGTTCGAGACTCACCAACATATATGATTGAGTCTGAATTAAATTTTTAAAAATCGGAAGACCACCAAATCATTGCGGACTGTAGGGAAACACGCATCTGGGTAACTGTTGTAAGTATTTGTAACTGTTGTAACACTCAATGGCCATATTAAAAGGCCCAGCAAGTCATTCAGTTATTTCAATCGTGACAAAGTCACAAAGCAATGAAACCAGACGGATCACGGGGCATCGATCTTTGCACTGCGAAAGAATGGCTGGACGTGTCCTGTGGACCCGACGAAGTCTTCTGCACAAACATAATTGAAAGAGCTGCCTCACGGACAACTCAAGCAGCAACAGAAATGCTACAATCACGCAATCATACCTGACAGAAAATATATTCACAGACAGCAAGGTCAACAAACCTGGACATTTCCTGTCTGAACAGCAGAGTTGGCGACACAGTGATATGCTGTCGGGAGGGAAGTGTTTGGGGAATTTTCAATATTGATGCTTAAACTCATGAGCTGTCATGGATTCAGGTTAAACATGAGAAAGGATAGATCGAACTGATTACAAAATTGTGTCCTCGTTCAACTAAAGAATCAGTACTTCTTTATGTTAAGAAACAGTAAGCAATGTTTACAAAATTGTAAGCAATGGCATCCGGTTTAGATGTGGGGAACGCTTCCACTGTCTTGGAAAACCGATCAACCATTACCAGAGAATATATTTTCCCTTCGCTCGGCGTTAGTTCAATGAAATTCATCTGTAAATGTTGAAAAGGTTTTTGGGGATGGGTATGCGTCTGACTCATCTGTATTCCCCTCCCCACATTATTAGTGACACTACCTTCACAAGATTTCTGGTAGTAATTACTGTATCAGTGTGCTGAAATACTGTCATACATCCCCCTTTTGACACATTCTCCTCACCGTGTGTCAGCTTGGCATAGAATGAAAATAATGATGGTGGTAGACAGGGTTTATCATTGGGGCTACACAATGATGGTGGTAGACAGGGTTTATCATTGGGGCTACACCATCCGCCTTCCCTGACACTGCATCCCTGCTTTCGTCCACTCACGCTTTTCTTCCTGTGTGGCCTGTAACTGTAACTCCCGTACGTCTGCGATTGTGGTGCAATTTCTTTTTCATACACGTGGCAATCTGCTCACTTATTGGTTGCTGGGTTGCTGTTTTTGCTGCTGAGTCGGCCCTTGCATTGTCTTGAGAAATAAAATCATTTTTTTTAACGTGGGCTTCACACAAGTGATTGATTTAAGCAACAGGGCCGCCTCCAGGAGGTCAGAAATCAGGCCACAGTGTGTGATGGGCTTTCCAGTGGAGGTCAAGTAGCCCCTGCGTTTTCACAGCTTTCTAAAATCATGAACAACCCAGAATGCATATCTGCTCTCGGTGTAAATATTCACTGTCTTTCCCTCAGCCAATTGTTAGGCCTCAGTCAAGGCAATCAGCTCCACTGCTTGCGCTGACAGATAAGAAGGTAATAATCCCGCTTTGACTATATCGTCGGTAGTCACTACAGCATACCCAACACTTTTCTGGGCCGCCTCCTTGCTCCTGAATGCTGATTCGTCCGCAAAAAAACTCCATAGCTGGATTCTGAAGTGGTAAATTCTACAATTCTAGTCTGGGGCTGCAAATTTCATTAGTTACAGTGACACAATCATGTGGGTCCCCGTCTCCTTCTGTGGGGAGACAGCTTGCAGGGTTAAGGGCATTACATCGCTTTATTGTAATGTTAGGCATCTCCAAGAGCCCAGGAGTATATCTCAGCTCACATGCTGCTGCCATGTGTGCGGTCCTTTGTTCAGAAAGCAGCAAGAATAATGCATATGGGAACAGAAGGGTTAATTCATCGTCGCCAGCTATATCCCTGGACGCTACAACAGCTTTGTCAGCTGCAGCCACGGCGCGCAGGCATTTAGGTAATCCTGCCGCTACGGGGTCTAGTTCAGCTGAAAAATAAGCTACCGGCCTCTATCTTCCCCCATGATCCTGCAACAGCACAGATGTCATGCAGCCACACTTACTATCCACAGTTTGTACAAAAGGCTTGTTTGGATTCAGAATTCTCAGCATAGGTGTAGTTTTGAGTGCCCTTTTTAATTCACCAAAGGCACTCTCGGCCTTTGGGGTCCACAGCAACGGACTGTGGTTCTGCAATCCTTAGCCATGGGCTATGTCACTTAGGGGCATCTCAAGGTTTGCGTAATGTGGGATAAACGTACAACAGTAGGAGCACATGCCTAAAACGGTTAGTAACCGTTTCTAAGTGTGAGGCTTTGGAATTTTCTGGATTGCTTGAACTCTGCCTTGCCTTGTTCATATATTAATTGACCTAAGAACTTTACCTGTTGTTGCACAAATTCTGGCTTTGCGAGACTGGTTTTGTGCACTTGCCTTGCTCTATGGCAGATCAACGCAAGGACATCCTTCTCACATTGTTCCTTTGACGGTACCGTTATCAAGCAATCATCTACATATTGCAAAAGCACTGATCACGGAGTTAGAGCAAAAATCTCCAGACTCCTGCGTAGAGCCTCATTATATAAGGTGGGGGACTCAGAGTAACCTTGACAAAGTTGTGTAACGGTATGTGACTTCCATTTGAATGAAAAAGCGAACCAGAATTAACTATTTGGATGCACAGGTACACTAAAGAAGGCATTTGCTAAATCCACGACAGAGAACCGTTTATGGTCCGGTGGAATTTGAGCCAATACAGTATAGGGGTTGGGAAGATTTCGGGCATGCGGGACAACAGCGCTATTGACTGCCTGCAGGTCTTGAACCAACCTCCATTCTCCGGTTCACTGGGACTGTATGCCTTTTTGACCGGAAAAATGGGGGTTCTCACCGGTGAATTTTCAGAGGGGATTATCACTCTAGCCTTTATGAGGGATTCAAAGAATGGAGTAATTCCATCTATGACTTCGGGTTTTAATGGGTATTCCGCTCAGTCGGCACCATTTTTAATCTTGGGTCAGAGACTTCTATCTTAGGGTAACGCCAGGCTTTTCAAGGTTAGTGGGGGTTACCAGGACTGTCCTATCTGCCTGAATTAGCCAATGTTGTTTCTTCTTGTATGTCCGCATATCTGCATTGAACCAGACACCCACATCGTCCCTGTAGACCCAACCTTTCGTTCTTTGTGCCTTTAGCACCCATGGTCCCAAATCCTGCCACCTGCCACCAGACGCCTTCGCCAGTGACCTATGAGGAGTGGAGACTTCCACATCAAAATATATAGGGTCTGCTTGCTGTTACAGATACCCAGCTTTCTGAAACATCTGCGTGCATTGTAACCTTCCAATATAGAACACAGAACAGTAGAGCACAGTGAAAACCCTTCGGTCCTCGATGATGCGCCGACCTTTTATCCTAGTCTGAGATCAAACTACGATCTACAGACCCTATATCCATGTGCCTATCGAAGAATTACTTAATTATCCCTCGTGTCACTGACTCGACTATCACTGTTGGCAGTGCATTCCATGCACCCACCACTCTATGTGTTACGAACCTACCTCTGACAACTCCCCTGAATCTTCCTCTAATCACATTTAAATAATTCTCTGGCTATCCACTCTACATCAGACTCTCATCGTCTCGTACAACTCTTATCAATTTATTTTTCATCCTCAATGAGAAAATCCCTACCTCCCTCAGCCTTTCTTCATAAGACATGGCCTCCGGTCCAGGCAGCATGCTGATAAGTCGCCTCTGTACCCTCTCTGAAGCTTCCACATCTTTCTAATAATAAGGCTACCAGAACTGAACATGATATTTCAAGTGTTGTGTAACCAGGGGTCTATGGAGCTGCAGCACAACCTTGTGGCTCTTAAATCTTAAAGAAAGCCAACACACCATACACTTTCTCAACACCCCTATCAATTTGGTTGACAACTTTGAGGGATCTATGGACATGAACCCCAAGATCCCACTGTTCCTCCACACTGCCAATAATCCTGTTTTTCACCTTGTAAAGTTTTTCTGTGGAATCCTGCAATCTTTACCACTCCCAATCTTGATAACTTCATCCAGTCCCGACAGCACTTCTAAACTGTGAAACCTCTTCACATCCCTACAATCCTCCTTGGCTCTGTAACCTCCTTTATGAGCATCAACCCTCAAAATTTCGAAGCCTCCTTTTTGCCACTAAAATATTCCTAATATCTGCATTACCCTCCCGTCCTGATATCTCTCTCTATGTCTGTAACCCCCAACACTATCCAGTGCCCATCTGGGGAACCTTGCAGAGGAAGGAAGAGTTGTAGAGTCCGGGCCATGTTACAGATTTAGGCAGGGCTGCAGTACCTGGAGGATGGTACTAATGTAGGAAGGGATATGGGTCATTTAGGTGGTTAGAGGGAATGAGATTCATAAAACCCAAGTGAGAATGGGTTGTGGAACCTGAAGGGTGTTCGAGTTTGAAGGACGGATTTTATTTTTGATTGGACCACTGTCCATGACATAATGTTGGAGATATTTATCAGAATGGCTGAACACAGCTTCAGGTTCCGAGGCTGGGAGATGTGAGTTCTGATCTGAATCTATTTACCCTTTCTGTCTGTGTGTCTCACACTGACCTGATGCTACTCAAGTGACCTCCAGATCTTCATGACTGACCAGAGCTCACCTCAACAAAGCCTTCGATTGGAATGATCCTGATTGTTTTTCATTATATTTCAGCGGCAGTTTCACGAGATGCAGCAATTGGGGAGTTTTGATTTTGAGAAAATGAAACCTTTATCATTGCAAAATGGGAAGCCTTCAAAAATGAGATAACGAGAGTCCAGAGACAGTAAACAGTATTCCTGCTGGCATGAAAGAATAGCTTGTAGGTCCAGGGAATTTTGGATGACTAGACAAATTGATGTTTTGGTTAAGAAAAAGAATGAGGCATATGTCAAGTAGGTATAGGAGAAATCCAGTGAATCCTTAGAAGAGTTTACAGGTAGTAGGAGTATACTTATGAGCGAAAATCAGACAGAGGTAGCTTTGGCAAATAGGGTTAAGGAGAATCCCAAAGGATTTTATAAAAAGGTAGAAACTTTGTTCATTCTTAAAAAAAAAACATAATTTATTCTTTCCCACAATTTCCTGTCACAAACCTATTCACAGATGTACAGTTTTAGTTAAACTCTGTCCCATCCTTTTCCTTTCTTTATGTCTTCAGACACATGCCCGTGCTGTTCTGATGCTTCATATTTTTTCTTTGTATTTGGAAAGCTCCTTTCACCTGAACCCTGTCCCTGCATCCTCTCTGTCAGTTTAAAGTCCTGTCCATAAACTTACCGACATGATTGACCAGGACACTGGCCTATCTGCCCTTGAGCTGAGTAGCTTGCTCGGCCATTTCAGAGGGTAATTGAGCAGCAAACCCTTTGCTGTGGGGATGTCGTGCAGACCACCTGAGGATGGGCAGATGTCCTTGTCGAAAGGATAAGTGTTTGGGTTTTTGTCCGTCAACAATGGTTTCTTACTTATGGATTATTAATTACTATTTGTAAAATTATTGCTTTCAAATTCCACCATTTCAGATGGAGGGATTCAAACCTGCTTCCCCTGATCAACTGATGTATTGGATACATGCGCTAGCAGTAATACGACTACGCGATTACGTTGCCTGTTCACTGGTTGCTCATCCCCGACCAGTTATACCAGAGCATCGTGAAGCCGAAACCGTTCTTCTGACACAATTGCTTGAACCTGATACCTTCAAGTACTCTGGTGATATCACTCAGTATCTCTCCATGTGGTGTCCCTCATTGTGTGGGTCTAATTGCTGCCTCTGTCAGCGCCCTTCATTCTCTATTGCAGGTACGTCAGATCCTAGCCAACAGATTTCTCCACTCCAGTGAGACGAGGCAGCAAGGGCCAGGGATAGAGATTGGGATTTTCCAGATCTCTGTGGGACTCAGTGTAGTGTCATTCTCCATGTGTCACACTCACTACATCAGGCTAATTTCCCATACTGTCTATCTCTCTGTCTCCTGTAGGCTCTCACAAAAGTCCTGACCCAATAGACTTCTCAGCTGCCGTGTGTCTCGTCCATCACCTCATTGGCGATGGTTGGTCAGCCAGAGACACAAAGTGCAAGGAGATCTGGAGCCTTCAATAAATCCGGCAGTGAGGTAAGATCACTCACAGTGCACAGAGCAGAGAGCAATCAGAGGGCTCCAAACACCAGCTAACAAGACATGATATAGATATATTGCTGGACGGGGTGCAGAGTGCAGACTTATTATCAAGTACAATAGCTTACTACTCTGCAACGCTGTATCTACGGCATGTCTTGTGGACCAGTGTCTTCAATAATTTTTAACACCTATAACAATTCCTATCTCTGTAACCTCCTCCCTTCCCGATCGTCCCTCCACATAGTTGAAATGAACTGCATTCCAGACTACCATCCCAGTCACTGTAAAATGCTTCAGTGTCTATCACAAGCCTTATCTCCTCCAATAACTGGAGACAGAGTCATACAGCACGGAAACGGTTCCTTCGCTTCAACTCGTCCATGCTGACCAGAGTCTCCGAGCGAGTCACGTTTCCCTGCATTTGACCCATATCCCTTCAAACCTTCGCCTCTCCATGTACCTGCCCAAATGTATTTTACATGTTGTAATTGTACTTTTCTCTACCACTTCCCCTGGAAGCTCATTCCATACCTGCACCATCCTCCATGTGGAAAATATTCTCCTCCAATTCCTTTTAGTCTTTCCTCCCTCACCTCATATTTATGCCCTCTGGAACACATAACATGGCGGCGCAGTACAGGCCCTTCGGCTTTCAATGATGTGCCAACCTGTGGAACCAATCTGAAGCCCATCTAACCAACACTATTCCAATAAAAGCAATTCTATCCAATGACCATTTAAATGCCCTTAAAGTTGGCGAGTCAACTACTGTTGCAGGCAGTGCATTCAATGTCCCTTCTACTCTGAGTAAAGAACGTACCTCTGGCGTCTGCCCAAATCTATCATCCATCAATTTAAATCTATCTTCCGTCGTGGTAGGCATTGCCATCCGAGGGAAAAGGTCTCACTGTCCAACCTATCTCTGATTATCTTATTGTCTCAGTTAATAGGTCTGAAAATGTCTTCTCTTGAACTAAAACAGCTTCAAGTTCCTCAGCCTTGCTCAGAAGACACTCCCTCCATACCAGGTGACATCCCAGTAAATCTTCTCTGAACCCTTTGCAAAGCTTACACATCCTTCCTGTAACACAGTGACCTAAACTATACACAACACTCCAATTGTGGCCACATCAGAGTTTTGTCCAGCTGCAGCATGATCTCATGGTTCCGAAACTCAATCGCTCCTCCAATAAAAGCTCACACACTGAATGCCTCCTTAAAAACCCTATCAGCCTGGGTGGCAACTTGCAACGATCTATGCACATGTACACAGAGATCTCTCTGTTCATCTACACTACCAAGAACCATACCACTAGCCCAGTACTCTATGTTCCTGTTACTCCTTCCAAAATGAATGACCTCACACTTTTTCACATTAATCTCCAATTGTGAACGCTTAGTCCAGCTCTGCAACCTATCTATGACTCTCTGCAATCGACAGCATCTTCGTTACTATTCACAACTCCAATGACCTTAGTGTCAAACGCATATTTGCTCACCCATCCTTCAATGCCCTCATTCAGGTCATTTATATAAATGACAAGCAACATTGGATGCAAAACAGATTCTGGCGGTACGAATTAGTAACTGAACTCCAGGATGGGTATTTCCCATCAAACACTACTCTGTGTCTTATTTCAGTGTGCTAATTTCTGATCCAAACTGCTAAGTCACCCTCAATCCTGTGCCTCCGTATTGTCTGCAATAGCCTACCGTGGGGAACGTTAACAACTAACTTCCTGGAATACACATACACATCAACTGCTTTACCCTCATCCACCTTCTTAAAGAACTCAATAAGGCTTTGAGGCATGACCTACCCTTCACAAAACTGTGTTGACTATCCCTAATCAACTTATTCATCTCCAAATGATTATAAACCCTATCTCTTATTCGGCTTTCCAACACTTTACCCAGAATTGAAGTAAGGCTCATAGGTCTATAATTGCCAGGGTTGTCTCCACTCCTCTTTTTTGACAAGGGGCAACATTTGCTATCCTCCAGCCTTATGGCACTATCCTCGTAGACAATGACAACATAAAGATCAAAGCCAAAGGCTCGGCAATCCCCTTCCTGGCTTCCCAGAGAATCCGAGGATAAATTCCATCCAGCCCAGGGGACTTACCTATTTTCATACTTTCCAGAATTGTTAACACCTCCTCCTTCTGCACTTCAATCCCATAAAGTTATGGACCGGCCTACCGTGGGTTAGTTAACTTACCTGTATCCCTCATGATTTTCTAAACCTTTATAAGGTCACCCCTCAGCCACCTACGCCCAGTACAAATGCAAAGGACAATGATACAAATATTGTCCCTGCCACCACTTTGTCACAATGTTCTGGGATACACTTATTCAGGACCTGGAGCTTTCTTTAATTTTCTGTTCCAAGACCTGCAGCACCACCTCTTCTGTAATGGGGACTCTTTTCAAGCCATGACCGTTTCTTACCCTTTGTTTCCTAGTCTTTGTCCACAATACATTCTGACATAGAATATTCATTTAGGATCCTTCCCATCTTCTGTGGTCCCGCATATGGATGGTCTCATTCATATTTGAAGGGCCCTATTGTCTCTACAGTTGCTCTTTTGTACGTGTGGGCTGTAGGATCTCTTTGTGTTCCCCTTAACCTTATCTGCCAAAGCTGTCTCATTTCCCGGTTTTGCTTTCCAGCTTATCCAGCCTCTCTGCTTCTGTCAAACTGTCCAATATCAATAACATTCGTCAATCTTTGCTCCATTTGCAGTTTCAGGAAATGCTTCCTAAATCAGGCTGATCAGAATCCTACACAGTACTCCAAAGCGGTACTGTCTATCCCTAATCAATCCTTGCCTCTGCAAACGCATATGACTCCTGTCCAATAGAATCGCTTCCAACAATGTATGCACCACTGACATCAAGCTAATTGGTGTTGATGTCCCTGGCTCTCCCTCACATTCTTTCCTAAACACTGGCACAACATTAGCCCCCTCCAGGCTCCAGGCTCACCACCCGTGGCTATCAGTGATAGAAAAAATCTCTTTATGGGACCCCACAATTTTTTTCTGAACTTCCCACAATTTCTGGGGACATCCTTGATTAGTTCCCAGGGATTTGTCTACCTTATGTGCATTTTAAAACCTCTTCTACCACCTATTCTTTTATGTGGAGTCTTTTGAATACATCACTGTTTATATCTCTGACTTCCAGAGTCTTTCTCCACAGCAAGTTCAAATGTGAAATTTTCGTTTAGTATCTCACACATCTCTTTTGGTTCACACTTGGATAGCCACTGTTTAACTTGTGGACCAGGCCTGTCCTTTTCTATCGTTGTTTTCAAACTAATAGAATTGTGGTCATTTTGCCAAAGTGCTGCCGTACTAACACTTCATTCCCTTTCCCTACCTTGTTTCCCAAGGAGAGGTCAGATTTTACCCCTTTCTCCAGTCGGGCCATTTGCATTCCGAATGAGACAGTTTTCTTGAACATGCGTAACAAATTCCTCCTATCCAAGCTGTGAACACTTTGGCAGTCCCATCTAGGTTTGGAAAGTTAAAAACCCCGACCATTCCAACCCTATAATTCTTACAGATATCTGAGATCCCCTGACATATTTGCTGTTCAATTTCCCGCTGACTGTTGGGGGCCTGTAATACAATCATATCAAAGTGATGAACCATTCTCATTTCTCAGTTCCACACATATAACTTCACTGGAGGTTTCCCAGGAATGTCCTCCATGTGCTGCAGAGATGTTTTCATGGATCGAAAACTCCACTCCCACTCCTCTCTCACCTCCTATTCTTTCCTTCCTGTTGCATTTGTCCCCTTGAACATTGAGCCGCGAGTCCTGTCCCTCCCTCAGCTGTGTTTCTGTAATACGTATAATATCCTAGACCCATGTTCCTGTCCATGCGCTGAGTTCACCTGCCTTACCTGTTAGGTATTTTACATTGACACCAACACTGAAAGTTGCCAACTTGCCTTGGATCCCATGGGCTCTTCCCTTTTTAACCAGCCTTCCATGTGGGACCTTGTCCAAAGCTTTAATGAACTCTATGGAATCCACATCATCTGCACTGCACTTATCAACATTTTGAGACACCATTTCAAAAAATCTTAACTGAATTCATCAGACAGGATCTTCCTCTATAACATCCATGCTCATTATCCCTAATCTATCCCTGCCTTTCGAAATGTTGATGCATGCTGTTCCTCAGAAATGTTTCCAATAATTCCCTCCCACTGCTGTCAGATTATTTGCTCTGTAATTTTCTGGCCTATTCCTGCTTTACGTCCTGCTTTCGCTATCCTCCAGTGATTCCGCACTTCACCTCTGACCAGCAACGTATTAAATATATCCACAGGGCCCCAGCAATCTCTTCCATTGCCTCTGATAGCAGCCTGGGATACAATTCATTGGGCACTGGGGATTTCCCCACATTCCTGCCTGTGAAAATATTTAATATCTCCTCCTTATTGGTCTTACCATGTTCTAGAAACTCACCATCCTAACTGAAATTCCTGGCTACAATATCTTTCTCCCGTGTGAATACAGGTGGGAAGAATTCATTGAAGACCTCACCTTCTTCCTCTGGCTCCTTGTACAGATTATCCCTTTGGTTTCTAACAGGCCCCACTCTTTGCCTAGTAATCCTCTTCGTCAAACTGTACTCGCAAAATATCTTGTGGCTTTTAATTAACACTACCTGCCAAGGGTATTTCGTGACCATTTTGGCCCTCAGGACTTCACCTGTGTTTATTGCACTGTATTTTCTTTATAAAACTCATGATATCACTTGATCAATAATCGCTGGACGTGCTGTCTTTGCCATTCCCTCTTCATGAACACACTGGCCATGGATTCTCACTGTATCACTTTTAAATATTCCTTTGTAAATATAGCCACAACTGCAGGGGTAGTTCCTCCCTGTCACTGTTTGCCAGATCCTGTCTAATGATAGTGATACTGATAGGAGACTCAGTTGTGAGGGGGACTGCCAGGAGACTGTGTGGCTGCAGAAGAGACCCCAGGATGGTGTGCTGCCTCCCAGGTACCAGGGTAAAGGATGTCTCTGAGCGGTTCCAGCCAAAGGCTGGAATCAAATCTGGGTCCCTGGTGCTGTGAGGCAGCAGTGCTAACCACTGAGCCACCATGCCGCCCTATATTGACTATATGCCAAGGAGCTGCCCTCTTCTGCCTGGCTGAGTCCTTTCAGTGGGACAGAACCTACCAGAGAGGATGCTGATGTTGCCTGGGACATAGTTGTGTTCACATAATCTTGCTTTCCAGACAATATCTGATTGTTGCTTGATTAGACTGTGGGAAATATACAACAGGTCACTTTTACATTCTGTATAATGAAGAATTAACATCACTTTATTCCTTACATATTTTAAAATAAACCAAACATCATTGTTTTTCAATGGAAGTGAATAATAATTGATTTACCAGTGCGCACACCTAACTATTATAGTTCAGTGACTGTAGTAAGCAGCCAATTCATGTTCAGTTGCAGTCAGCAAAGCTGTTGGAAATGACACTGAGAAAAAGACCTACATTCAGACACAGTTTTACTGGCCCTGACCACGACCTCCAAGACACTGATCATTTCCAAAATCTGTTCAGAGAGCCTCCTAAATTGAGCTGGGCAGTTACTCACAATCCCTCACAATAGACTGGTTCGAGACATACCTGAACAGCAGGGAAATGTGTGTGGAGCAAACTGGTCAATGGACTAGCACATGGCCCTGGTCCAGATGCAGTTCAACATTTGTAACAATGACCTGTAAACAACCATGTCTTCTGGTAACAACCACCTTCTGGTGTGCCACCTAAACTCGGTAATTCTGTACCTTGGACCCAATCCTGAATGAATGCGTTATAAAGATGAAGGTTTCCTGTAGCACATGGCATCTAACATTGAATCCCTCATAAACCATATCCAGTGTATGTTAGCCCCACAATGTCAGTATCCAAACAGAATTGTGCAGCTCCATTGATGATAAGCATCAGCCCGGTCCAATATCCTTGTGAGTGACTTGAGCTGGAAATCTCTATGTAAATGTTTGCAGCATTGTTCTAATCTTTAACAGCAAAGTCTCTTTACTGAAGGTCCGACATCCTTCCGTAATATCAACTTTGAGATTGTCGAATACTCACAACCCCCCCCCCCCCCTTTATTCAGTTCATTTTTATAACAATCTGATGAAAACAGTGCACAACTCACAGTATGGAACATTGAAATGATGGGTCTCATTTCCACACCAACAACAAGTTATTATTATGTGCAAGGACTTTGAAAATAGAACATAGAACAGTACAGCACAGAACAGGCCCTTTAGGCCACGATGTTGTTCCGACCATTGATCCTCATGTATGCGCCCTCAAATGTCTGAGACCACATGCATGTCCAGCAGTCTCTTAAATGTCCCCAATGACACTTCCTCCACAACTGCTGCTGGCAACGCATTCCATGCTTTCACAACTCTCTGTGTAAAGAACCCACCTCTGACATCCCCTCTACATTTTCCTCCAACCAGCTTAAAACTATGACCTCTTGTGTTAGCCATTTCTGCCCTGGGAAATGGTCTTTGGCTTTCAACTCTATCTATGCCTGACATTATCTTGCATACCTCAATTAGGTCCCCTCTCCACCTCCTTTTGTCCAATGAAAAATGTCCGAGCTCAGTCAACCTCTCTTCATAAGATAAGCCCTTCATTCCAGGCAGCATCCTGGTAAACCTCCTTTGAACTCTCTCCAAAGCATCCACATCTTTACTACAACAGGGCGACCAGATCTGGACGCAGTATTCCAAGTGCGGTCTAACCAAAGTTTTATTTAGCTGCAACAAGATCTCACGACTCTTAAACTCAATCCCCCTGTTAATGAAAGCCAAAATATCATATGCTTTCTCAACAACCCTGTCCACTTGGGTGGCCATTTTAAGGGATCTATGTATCTGCACACCAAGATTCCTCTGTTCCTCCACACTGCGAAGAGTCCTATCCTTAATCCTGTACTCAGCTTTCAAATTCGACCTTCCAAAATGCATCACCTCGCATTTATCCAGGTTGAACTCCATCTACCACCTCTCAGCCCATCTCTGCATGCTGTCAATGTCCCGCTGCAGCCTACAACAGCCCTCTACACTGTCAACGACACCTCCAACGTTTGTGTCCTCTGCAAACTTGCTTACTACAGTCCTTCAATCCCCTCATCCAAGTCATTAATAAAAATTGCAAACAGTAGAGGCCCAAGGACAGAGCCCTGTGGAACACCTCTCACCACTGACTACCAGGCAAAATAGTTTCCTTCTACTACCACTCGCTGTTTTCTGTAGGCCAGCCAATTCTGTATCCAGACAGCTAAGTTCCCCGGTGTCCCATTCGTCTTGACCTTCTGAATGAACCTACCGTGGGGAACCTTATCAAATGCCTTGCTGAAGTCTATATACACCACATCCACAGCTCGACCCTCATCATGACCTGCCTCTCACAAAACCGTGTTGACTGCATTTAATCAAGCCATGCTCTTCCAGATGGTCATAAATCCTATCCCTCAGAATCCTTTCTCATACCTTGCAGACGACAAACGTGAGATTGATTGGTCTGTAATTGAGGGGGATTTCTCTATTTCCTTTCTTGAAGAGAGGAATTACATTTGCCTCTGTCCAGTCGTCAGGTACGTCTCCACTGAAGAGCGAGGATGCAATGATCTTCGCAAGCGGCGAAGCAATCACCTTTCTCGTTTCCCAAAGCAGCCGAGGACAAATCTGATCCTGGCCTGGCGACTTGTCAATCTTAATGTTGCTCTTCGGAGGGTATTTGTGCACTTGTTGGGCCGAAGGGCCTGTTTACACACTGTAACCTAAAATATGCTTTAAAAAGCAGTGTGTCTGTCATCATTTTGATTCAAACCTCGATCCACAAAGCCACATTTGAAGACCCTTCCAAGATATTGTCCATCCTTTCAGCAGTAACTGACTTGTTAATTAATAATGCAACACCACCTCATCTTTAACACCCTGCCCTGTCCTGCCTATAGTTCCAGTAGAACAGAGTATTGAGTTGTTACCCCTGACCTCCCTCAAATGCCCCTCAGTGATGGTAAAAATGTCACACCACCACATGTCCACTCATTCCCTTATCTCATCTATCAGGCTGTCTGATAATACTCCCAGCATTAACGTCAGCTGGAATATAATACCTGGAATACCCTGTACCTCGGAGTTCTTCAGTCATTTCCTGTTTGTTATCAAACTGCTTAAACCATGAACCACAACTCTAACTCTGGCACTGAATGAATATCTGTGGATTTGTAATTTCTTTTTTTTAAAAAATTTATTCATCAAGTGCAACTTTCCAGAACTGAGCAGTCAGCTCCACATACAATGAGTCCTGATGGTTAATTCCCCAGTCAGTGTGCATAGGGGACAGCCCTCAGTAATGGAGAAAGTGAGGACTGCAGTTGATGGAGATCAGAGTCAAAAGGTGTGGTGCTGGATAAGTACAGCAGGTCAGGCAGCATCGGAGGGGCAGAAGAGTCGATATTTTTGTCATAACCTCTTCATCAGGAAGGCATTGGTGCATTCCTTTGTTTTTTCATTTCATGATTCACAGAATGTTGGGAACTGTACTGAATCAGGAAGGCAGCACTGTATATTGCACTGAAATGGAAAGCAGTCAATCAGTTGATTGGACAGAATGTAGACAAGTTGAAGGGCAGTATACACTGATTGAATGAATTACAAACATAAGGATAGGTAAATCCCCTGGGCCAGAGGGGGTTACCCTGGGTTACTCCAGGAAGTGAGGGGAGAGATTGGCGTGCCTTTGGCGATGATCTTTGCGTCCTCAATGTCCCCTGGAGCAGTGCCAGCCAATGATTAGAGGGTGACAAATGTTATTCCCTTGTTCAGGAAATGGAATAGGGATAACTCTGGGAATAACCGAACAGTCAGTTTTACATCAGTGGTGGGCAAAGTATTGCAGACTTTTCTGAGAGACAATATTTACAATCACTTAGAAAACGATAGTTTGATTAGAGATAGTCAGCATGGCTTCGTGAGGGGCAGGCCATCCTTCAGAAACCTTATTTAATTCTTTGAAGATGTTAAAAACATGTTGATAGACAATAGGTGCAAGAGTAGGCCATTCAGCCCTTCGAGCCTGCACCGCCATTCAATATAATCATGGCTGATGATTCCTAATCAGTATCCTGTTCCTGCCTTCTCTCCATAACCCTTGATTCCACTATCTTTGAGAGCTCTATCCAACTCCTTCTTAAATGAATCCAGAGAGTGGGCCTCCACTGCCCTCTGGGGCAGAGCATTCCACACAGACACGACTCTCTGGCTGAAGAAGTTTCTCCTGAGCTCTGTCCTAAATGGTCTACCCCGTATTTTTAAGCTATGTCCTCTGGTTCGGCACTCACCCATCAGTGGAAATATGTTTCCTACTGCCAGAGTATCAAATCCTTTCATAATCTTATACGTCTCAATCAGATCCCCTCTCAATCTTCAAAACTCAAGGGTATACA
>NC_057717.1:67694362-67729419 GCF_004010195.1 Chiloscyllium plagiosum | reverse complement strand
GACATGTACCACCACCTCTGGCTCTTCACCCTCATCCTTGAGGATTTCCTGCACTCTGTCCGCGATGTCTTTCACTCTAGCACCAGGAAGGCAACACACCATCCTTAAATCCCGTCTGCTGCCACAAAAACCCCGGTCAGTTCCTCTCACGATGGAGTCCCCTATTACCATGGCTCTGTGTGATGTCCGACTCTTCCGCTCTGCCTCTGCGGCAACTTTGATTGACAAACTTGGCCGCCTTGCGAGCTGGTAGTGTCATCAGTCTCTGCTTCCAAAAGCTTCAACTTGTTCCTGACATGTCCTTCTCCCGGGGTCTCTTGCACCTGTCTCCTCTCCTCCTTCCTCATCGTCTGCTCTCTTCTGCTCTCTTCTGGCATGATTGGTATAATAACATCGCTGAAGGTCTTGTCCAGAAAGATCTCGTTCTCTCGGATGAGCTTAAGGTCTTCGAGTTCTTTCGTCAGCGCTGCAATATGCTCGGTCAATTGCTGAATGTGCACACATTTTCCACACATATACGAGCCAGACACACCAGAGTCGTTGCCCTCCCACATCAAGCACGTAGCACACTGAACCAGTTGGGCAGTCATGTCTTCACCCTCTTCAACTGTGGTGTAATCACTTACTCAACCTCCTTGTCAAAGAGACCTGAGCTGAAGCCTCACTCTTTGAGCTAAACTTCCTCAGACCCTCTTTTTGTGGCACGTCTGTGGATTCTTAATTAAGGTTAGAGGAGGAGGGAAGGAGGGAAACCCTACTTTGTAGGACCTGGGGTTTAGAACACACCCACTCTAATAGTAATCATTTACATTCCCGACCGGCTTTGCGCTCCGTCTGAACTTCCGCCCAGCTCCCGCTGCTCTCTGCTGCGAAAAGTCTGGTCTACCTTGATGAAGGTAGACCAGCAGATGTGGTCAACAAGAATTTTACCAATGTGTTTGGTAAGGATCCCCGTTGTAGGCTCATTCAGAAGGTACGGAAGCATGGGGCGCAGGGAAATTTGGCTATCTGGATACAGGCGTGGCTGGCCCATAGAAGACAGAAGATGGTAGCAGATGGAAAGTATACAGTCTGGAGCTCAGTGAGCAGTTGTGTTCCACAGGGATCGGCTCTGGGACTTGTGCTGTTCGTGATTTTTATAAATGACTTTGATGAGGAAGTGGACGAGTAGGTTAGTAAGTTTGCCGATGAAGCGAAGGTTCGTGGGGTTGTGGATAGTGTAGAGGGCTATTGTAGGTTGGAACATGATATTGACAGGATGCAGAGTTCGACTGATAAGTAGCAGATAGAATTAAACCTTAAAAAGGGTGAAGCAATTTATTTTGGAAGGTTGCATTTGCATAAAGTATACAGGGTTAAAGGCAGAAGACTTGGCAGTGTGGAGTGACAGAGGGATCTTGGGGTCATTGTCCGTAGATCTCTCAAAGTTGCCACCCAAGTTGATAGGGTTGATCAGAAGGAATACGGTGTGTTGTCTTTCATTATCAGGAGAATTGAGTTTATGATCAGCGAGGTTATTTCTTAGCTCCATAAAGCTGTGGTTCAACTACACTTGGAATATTGTGTTCAGTTCTGGTTGCCTCATTATAGGAAAGACGTGGAAGCCTCAGAGAGTGTGCAGGAGAGACTTACCAGGATGCTGCCTGGATTGGAGGGCATGTCTTACAAAAAAATGTTGAGCGGCTTGGGCTTTTCCCCAGCGTTGGTAGTAGAGTCAGATACATTAGGGATATTTAAGAAGACTCTTGGATAGGCACACTAAAGTTAGTGCATTGAAGGTTATGTAGTTTAGTCTGACCTCAGAGTAGGCTGGCAAAACATTGAGGGCTGAAGTGCCTGCACTGTGCTGTACTGTTCTATATTCCAAGTTTCACTCAGCTTGTGGATTCTCATCAGTTGTTGAATGTGTGAGGAAGTGAAGTGTGTGAGGTCAGAACGCTGGGTAGGGGCATTAGACCAAGGCTTCCAGTTTTGATGTGCTTTGTTACATTCACCTGAGTGTCAGCAGAATATGTGTGGTTACCAAGACCAGACAAAATCCACCAAGTTCAGTTATTACAACGATTTTTGGCTTGCCATTTGCTCCTGGTTTCTTCAGGTACATTCTGTTGGGTGACCTATGAATTAGTATCTGGCCATCCACAGACATGTATAATTTTATTTTGATACTGTTGAATTGAAGGTACATTAATTGGACATAGATTCAGAGGGTTCATTGTGAGACACAAAATGTTGCAATAGACTGTCAATTGTAAACATTTTCACCATTTGTCTGTCCCAGGGGGCAGATGTATGGAATTTGGGGGGCATGCCAGATGTCATCACCATAGTAACTTGTGCGATGTGATTCTGACACTCCATGTTCATACATCTGCCCTATGGGCCGGACTCTGACTGAGGATGGATTTGTAACACTTGGTTCCTGTTCAGTGATTGGTATCTAATTTAGACAGCATTTGTACCTACACTGAGAGCAGTGATAGCCTGTTGGCTAGTTTCCTCCTGCTCAAGGTGGATTCCAAATGATTCTCTGTGAGGGAATGTTTGAATGACTGCCATGACCCAGGTTGGAAACTCTCTTCACAGATTCAGGGCCAGGCCAGTGTCTGGGACATGCAGCTGTGAGGTCCAGTAGCACTGTACCCAAATTCAACCTTTTGGAATCCATCTTTAATCTCGGTCATGATGTAAAGTGATGAGTTTTCTGACCTGAACAAAGATCAGAAGTTTGCCATGTTTGTGAATTGGGCAATAATATGGTATGAGCTACAGTTATTCAACTGAACAATAACTGCATCATCTCTGAAAGCAATAACACTGATTCTATATTGATGGAACTAAAATATAAACACCGAACAACCTTTTATGATACAAAAGTAAAGAATGCACATTTTGTTTTGTTTCGAAAAAGAACATGTTGTCTGACTATGTTGGTGATCACAATTACACTTGTAATCTCAGTATTCAAATGCATACATTGTCGCTTCATCATTTGCAAAATGCTTGACCTCTGACTGATTGAATATTCATAGTGAGCAAATGATTGAACAATCAAACAGAATGATAACTCTTACACATTTAAATATGATCACTCGATTTAGCTTCTCACCTGAAATGTGTGATTTCAGCTACTTGCAAACAATTCGATTAGTTTTAGAATAATGATGGAAAAGGATAGACTAGATCTAAAAGTTTAAGTTATAAGTTGGAGAACGGCAATTTTGACGGTGTTAGGCAAGATCTCTCAAAGGCTGATGGCGGCAAATGTTCGCAGGTAAGCGGACAGCTAGAAAATGGGAAGCCTTCAGAAATTAGACAGCTGAAGTCCAGAGACATTATAGTCTTGTGAAATGAAAAGAAAGGCTGGTAAGTATAGAGAGTGCTCAATGACTAAAGAAATTGAGGGTCTGGTTAAGAATAAGGAGGAAGGATATGACAGGTGCAGGCAGGATAGACAGAGGGAATTCTTCGAAGAGTATAAAGGCATTTGGATTATACTAAGGAGAGGAATCACGAAGGCAAATAGGGGACATGAGATAGCTTTGGCAAATAGAGTTAAGGAGAATCCAAAAGGATTTTACAAATACATTGAGAACAAAAGGGTAAACAGGGAGAGAACAGAACCCTCAAAGATCAGCAAGGTGCCTTTGTGTGGAGCCGCAGGAGATGGGAGAGATACTAAACGAGTATTTTGTATCAATATTTACTCAGAAGAAGGACATGGGAGATGTAGATATACGGAGAAATAGATAGTGATATCTTGAAAAATGTCCATATTACAGAGGAAGAAGTATTGGATGTCTTGAAATGCATGTCTTGGAAAAATCCCCAGGACCTGATCGATCAGATGAAACTTGAAAGGGTTCAGAAAAGAGTTACGTGCATGTTGCCAAGGTTGGAGGGTTTGAGCTATAGTTGGATGTTGAACAGGCTGGGGCTGTTTTCCCTGGAACGTTGGAGACTGAGGGGTGACCTTATAGAGGTTTATAAAATCTTGAGGGACATGGATAGGGTAAATAGACAAGGTATTTTCCCTGGGGTGGGGTAGTCCAGAACTAGAGGGTATAGGTTTCGGTTGGGAAGGGAAAATGTTAAAGAGATGTAAGGGGCATTTCTTTTTCACACAGAGTGTTGTACGTGTGTGGAATGAGCTGCCAGAGGACGTGGTGGTGGTTAGTACAATTGCAACATTTAGATGGCGTCTGGATGGGTATATGAATAGAACGTGTTCAGAGGGATATGGGCTGAGTGCTGGCAGGTGGGACTAGATTGAGTTGGGATATCTGAGCTGAAAGATGTGTTGCTGGAAAAGCACAGCAGACAGCATCCAAAGATCAGGAGAATCGACGTTTTGGGCATGAGCCCTTCTTCAAGAATGAGTTGGGATATCTGGTCGGCATGGACAAGTTGGACAGAATGTTCTGTTTCAATGCTGTATATCTCTTTGACCCTGTGACTGTAATATAGAAATGACAATAATTTGACATGCACTATCAAATAAATAAATTGTTCATATTATTCAATTGTAGCATACAATAAGTTGAAAACTTGGTATTTTTAGAATGAATGATAAAGAACAAAGAACATTCCAACACAGGAATAGACCCTTCGGCCCTCCTAGCATGTGCTAATCCAGATACTCATATTTTCTAAACCTGCCACCTATTTTCCTAGGTGGCAGGTTTTCCTCCGCTCCCTGCCCATTCATGTTTCTGTCTAGATACATCTTAGATAACGCTATCGTTACTGCCCCTACCACCTCCTCTGGCCACACGTTCCAGGATTCCACCGCTCTGTGTGTAAAGAATATATATCTGCCCCACCCTTTCCCCATTCACTTTGGACTCATGACCCCGAGTTTTTGAGTTCCACAATTTGGGAGAAAAACTTTTGCTATCCACCCTGTGTATATCTGTCCTGATTTTGTAGACCTCAACCTTCGACTTTGTAATGAAAATAGTCCTAATCTACTCAACCTTTCTTCATAACCAGCACCCTCCATCCCAGGCAACATCTTGGTGAGCCAACTCTGCACTCTATTTAAAGCATCCACATCCTTTTGTTAATGTGGTCACCAGAACTATATGCAGTATTCCAAATGCGGCCAAACCAAAGTCCTATGCAACTGTATCATGACCTGCCAGCGCTTGTACTCACAACTGATCCAATGAAGGAAAGCATTCCACATGCCGCCGTGACCACTTTAACGATCTGTGTTGGTATCTTCAGGAAACAATAGACCTGAACACCCAGATCTCGCTGTAAGTCAATTTTCCCCAGGACAATGAAGGAAAGCATTCCACATGCCGCCGTGACCACTTTAACGATCTGTGTTGGTATCTTCAGGAAACAATAGACCTGAACACCAGATCTCGCTGTAAGTCAATTTTCCCCAGGACTTTTCCGTTTACTGTATAGTTCGCTCTTGAACAGGACCTTTCCAAATGCATCACCTCGCATTTGAACAGATTGAACTCCATCTGCCATTTCAGCGCCCATCTCTCCAATCTATCTACATTCTGCTGTATTCTCTGACAGTGCCCTTCACTATCTGCTCCTCCAACAATTTTGGTGTCATCACACAAACAACAGTGGTCCCAGCACGCATCGCTGTTGCACACCACTGGTCATATGTCACCATTTTGAGAAATCCCCTTCCACTATTACTCTCTCTCTCCTGTTGATCAGCCAGTTCTCTTCTGTCCATCGAGATAGAACACCCCGGACCCCATGCGACTTCACCGTCTCCATCAGCCGATCATGTGGAACCTAATAAAACGCCTTACTCAAGTCCCTCAGTATCGTCTCCAGCAACTTCCCTATCACTAATGTCAGGCTCGCCGGTCTACAATTACCTGGATTATCTCCACTATCCTTCTTAAACAAGGGGACAATATTAGCAATTCGCCAATCCTCCGAGATCTCACCCATGTTCAATCATCCTGCAAATATATATGTTAAAGCCCCAGTTATTTCCACACTCATCCCTCAGTAACCTGTGGTTAATCCCATCTGGACTTGGGGGCTTGTCTACCTTAATGCCTTTTAGAGTATCCAAAACTTCCTCCCTCTTTTTGTCGACTTGACCCTGAGATCTATCCCTAACCTCAACATCCGTCATGTTCCTCTCCTTGGTGAATACAGATGCAAAGTACTCGCTAAGAATCTCACCCATTTTCTCTGACTCCATGCATAACTTTCTTCCTTTGTCCTTGTGTGGGCCAAACATTTCTCTAGCTACCCTCTTGCTCCTTATATATGAAAAGAACTCTTTGGAATTTTCCGCAACCCTGTTTGCTAACGATATCTCATGACCACTTTTAGCCCTTTTAAATCCTCGATATTTACTGTGAAATGGGGATAGTGAAAAGAAAATAAACATTTGTTCGTGCGAGTGGGAACTCAGAGCTTTTCAAAGTGTTTTGTGACAAGACATATTTGAAATCCGTCTCAGTGAAAATAAAAAGCAAGAGAAGAAACCTCTTGGGAAGAGTAATTTTCATCCACTGTCCCCCCCCCCCCCCCCCCAGTACTTCTGAGGTAGAAAAGAATTGGGGGTTGTACAAGGGTACAACAGTAACTATGGGTGGTTTGAACATGCAAATTGGCTCAATTAATCAAGTTGACAGTGATATCCTTGAATAAAGATTCATAGAGTGAATGAGAGATAATTTCTAATAGCAGGACGTTATGGAACCAACCAGAAAATGTGACGGCACGGTGGCTCAGTGGTTAGTACAGCACCAGGGTCGCAGGTTCGATTCCAGCGTCGGCGGACTGTCTGCATGTAGTTTGCACATTCTCCCCCTGTCTGCGTGGGTTTCCTCTCACACTCCAAAGATGTGCAGGTCAAGTGAATTGGCCATATTAAATTACCCATAGAGTTAGGTACATTACTCAGAGGGAAATGGGATTGGTTGGCTTCCTCTTCGGTGTGGACTTGTTGGGCCGAAGGGCCTGTTTCCATACTGTAGGGCATCTAATCTAATTTAGATTTGATATTATGTAACAAGGAAGGATTGGTGGATGAGCTTTGCCTTGGAAGGAGTAAACACAACATGCTGGAGTTCCACATTCAGATTGAAAGAGTGAACACTGAGTCATACATGAGAGTTTTAGTGTTATGCAATGATAATTATACTGGCCTAAGGAAAGATTTGGCTGTGGTGGTCTGGGGGGAGAAAAGAACTGGCAAAGGCAGGACAGCTGAAGAAATTTGGCAAATAATTAGGAAGATACTAAAGATCGAAGAGGAATTGCATTACGGAGAAAAATCATCCATATCTTTTAAGGAAGTCAAGGATAACATGAAGGCAAATCCCAGTGCATGACACACTGCACAAGTTAGTCACACTGTGGAGAAAATGGGCAAGTCATTGGCCTCGTGGTATTATCATTGAATTCTTATGTGATAAACCCCAGATAATGTTCGAGTGACTTGGGTTCAAATCCTGCCACAGCAAGTGGCGAAGCTTGACATCAAATCTGGAATTAAGAGACTGATGGTAGTTATGAATTGATTCCCATAAAAACTCACCTGGTTCACTGATGTCCTTTAGGGAAGGAAACTGCCATTCTACCATTGGTTCACCACTCTCAGGCTGAAGACGTTCCTCATTATCTCCGTTCTAAAGATGTTCCCTTGACTCTCAGGCGATGTCCTTGAGTCCTTTCTCTCCTAACAGTGGAAGCACCTTCCAAACGTCTACTCTGACCAGGCAACCAGTATTCTGTATGCTTCAATTTGATTCCCCTTCCCCCTTAAAAACTGCAGCGAGTGGAGACCCAGAGACCTCATATGTTGAGCTTGTCATTCCTCGGACATTCTTATGAAGCTCCTCTGAACACGCTCTGGAGTGGTACATCCTTCCTGAGTTATGGGGCCCAAAACGATACACAATACATCAAATGTGGTCTGACCAGAGTCTTATTGAGCTGCGGAAATCCATCCATTCAAATGATCGCAAAATAAATATCATCACTGTATTTGCCTTTCTGACCAGACGGGCCACCTGAAATAATAATCTTACAAAGGACAATAATAAATTTACCCTGGAGTTACAAAAATGAGCAATGATTAAAGCATGTTGGGAAGTAGAACCCAGACTGGGACAACACTACCATTATAGGGCAAGCCAAACAAAGAACAGCCAGGGAATTCCTAGAAGCACAGCAATCATCCACAAACTCCATCAACAAACACATCGACCTGGACCCACTATACCGGCCACGACAGCGGACAGCTGAAACTGACAACCGGAAGCAGCAGGTACAGGCGACTATAAATGCCGGAGGAAACACCACAGAAGCGCTTCACAGGAGGCTCCCAAGCACTGAGGATGTCACCTGGACAGGGGACGAAACGTTTGCAACAAAAACTTCCAGCTCGGCGAACAGAACCACAGCAACGAGTACTCGAGCTACAAATTTTCTCACAAACTTTGGGACAATGGAATGTCGCCTTTGGGCCATCAATGTGACATCTCCAGGTTGCCTCTGATTGATCAGGGTAAATGAACCTGATCATTCCATTGGAAGATTCTCCACACCTTCCCAAAAGGCGTGAAGACTTGGGAGGACAAGAATCACTGTAAAACCGCTTAGAGAGTGGTAATTCAAGAATAACCACTGAAAGAGAAGACACCTACAAGACCATCAGAAGAACAAGATGGTGGGGTGGTATGTGATCACCCAAAGTTAATTTAAACCATAAGATAGATTGCAGTTTTTTTATTACATTATAATATGTTTTATTGTTCTAATATTAAGTGTGTTCAATAAACAACTATCATTGTTCATAAGAGTTGACTCAGTTCTTTTGCTGAATATAAGATTTCAAACACACTGTGTGGCAGATACAGCATCTTCCTCGTTATTGACACAACCTGCACATGTACCTTGAGATTATCCTGACTGGAACTTGCAACACTCTGCACTGCAGACTTCTGAATTTTCTCCCTGCTTATAAAATAGTCCATGCCTCTCTTCTTCCTACTAAAGTGCATCACCTCGCAATTTCACAAGTGTACTCCATCTGCCATGTCTTTGCCCACTCTCCTACCCTGTCTAAATCCTTCTGCAGCCTCCCTGCCATCTCAATGATACCCGTCCCTCGATCTACCTTTGCATCATCTAAAAATCTCGCTGGATTGCCCTCAGTTCCTTCATCTAGATTGTTATTGTACAAAGTACAAAGTGATTCCCTTGCAGAACACCAGTTGTCATTGGATGCTATCCTGAGAAAGACCCTTTTATTCCCACTCTCTACCTTCTGCCATCAATCAAGCTTCTCTACAGACTAGTACCTTATCTCTGACACCATAGGCCCTTATCTTACTCAGCAGCCTCGTGTGCGGTACCTTGTCAATGTTCTTCCTGAAGTCCAGACACATAGTATCCATTAGCTCTCCTTGGTCTAACCTGCTTGTTACATCCTCAAAGCGTTCTAACAGATTCATTAGCATGACCTCCCCTTGATGAAACCATAATGACTTCGCCCTACTTTACCATGCACTGGCAGTTATTCAGAAATCTCATCCTTCGCATTGGATTCCAGGAACGTACCCACGACCGAGGTTAGGCTAATCGTCTTTTGCCTTATTCCCCTTTTAAACAGGGTGTCAGCGAGATCCAAGATGGCGGCGACCCAGTAGGTCTGATTCTGCAGAGCTCTGCCCAAGACTCAGGCAAAGTGGGATACCCACCCTCACCTCACCTGCTAAATTGCTAAAAGATTTTGCACATCATCCTTGGCCATTCCACATCAAACATTAGCAGTCTGATGATTTTTAAAATGACCAGAGGTAAAGGCTCTCGCAGTTCACAACAGCCAGGGACCTGTCCCCCACTACACCTTAGCAACCCGCCCCGGCGGCCTGACCTGCAGGAGAGAGCCTAATCTCGGAGTTTCTTCAACTCTGAGAGAAGACTGATGAGCCCTTTGAAGAGACCAGTCCAGGTGGGAGTCGATCTCGGTCATGCTGGAGAAACATGACGGAGAGATCGAGATACTCGGGCAGGGTGGGGCGGGGCAATGGGCCGCAGCCTCCGAGACCACTGTTGAGTCATCCATGGGTCAGGTCTGGGCTCAGGAACATCGAGTCTCGACCTTAGATGAACATATTGATGACCTCAAAAATCGAGGTCATCGGAAAAATATTCGGTTGCTGGGCCTTCCCGAACGGGAGGAGGAAAGGCAGCTTGTTGATTTCCTGAAGCAATGGCTCCCATAGCTGCTGAAACTGGAGTCTGAGCTGGGCTGGTTGCCGGTTGAGCGGGCCCATCGGGTTTCTGTGCGACGGCTCAGGTCGGACCAGCGCCCCCGCTCAGTCCTAGTTGAACTTCAATATTAGAGGGAAAAATAGATGCTGCTAGAGTCCACCAGAGTGTTGGGAAAGGATCCCAATGCCAATACAGGGGCTCTAGGATAATGTTGTTCTCTGCCTGTGGTCCGCAAGAGGAAGACATTTGATGAGGCAAAGAAGCGTCTGAGGGATTTAAATATTCGATATTTTTTTTTTGCGATATCCGGCAATGCTATGATGCAGTCATGGAGGATCTGTAGATGACTTCAGACACCGGAAAAAAAGTAAAAGAATTCCTGGATGCACTCAAATAGACTGCAGGATTTGAACTATATGGATAGTGACTTTATTTTTCCCCCTTTTCTTTTTTTCCTCCTCCTTTCTTCCTTTTTTCTCTTCTCTAACTTTCCGTGGTGGTGGGGGAGGGGGAGTGCTAATTCCGTATCCTTTCTATGGACTCTTATCTATAGCTCGTGCGGTTTATTTGATTATTGGGGGACGTTTCTGAGTGTTTTTTTATTTGTTTGATTATTACTTGCTGGGATTGTAATTTTATATATTTTCATCTTGTGTTGTTTTGCTAAGTGTATCGAGGTGTTGGTGTGGGAGGTCGCCCACCTTTAACTTCTGTCTTATAAGATGTTGGAATTTATTTACTCTGCTTTGTAATGCCTGGGCCGAGGGCATGTCTCTGGCTGGGAGATGTTATGGAGGGATTATTGGAAGGTAGTAGTACCCCTTGTGAACAAGGGGGAATGTCTCCTTTTAAATATGTTTTATGTTATATGATTTTAGGAGTGGCTCTTAGTTGTTTTGATTTAGCTGTTTTAAAGAGTGTTTTATGTGTGTATCATTTTTGATTTTTATCCAATGTCTTTGGCTGGGGATCTTCCTCCTGGGAGCTCTCGGGCTTGCTTGGACTATCATGGCTAGTCATTTGTTTAGGTGGTGCACCTGGAATGTCAAGGGGAGCCACTTACCAATCAAAAGGAAAATTATATTAATAAGTCTTAAAAAAGAAAAGGTGGATGTCGCCCTTCTACAGGAGACACATCTACTTGATAAGGAGCATTCGAAGCTGCAACAGGGTGGATTTGGCGAGGTGTTCTTTTCATCTTTCAGCTCAACAAGTTGGGGAGTTGCCAATCTTACTGGGAAAAATCTTCACTTCCAAATGCTAAGCCAGATAAAAGAAGAGTCTGGATGATATATATTAATTAAAACCATAATATATGGAGAGAAATCTGCGATTTTGAACCTCTATTGCCCACCGGTGCACCATGTAAATTTGTAATGGAAGTGATTTCCAAGATGGTGGCTCTGGGGGTGCGCCACACAATTATAGGGGGAGATTTTAATTGTATCATCGACCCAGGGGTGGACAGAATACATAAGAGCTCTGCGGGCATATCTATGAGACCTAGGCAGTTGTCGGATCTGAGGAGGGAGTTGGGGCTGGTGGATGCGTGGAGGTGTCTTCACCCTCAGGGTAGAGACTTTACTTTTTATTCTAACCCACACAAGTGCCATACCAGAATCGATATGTTTCTGCCCCCTCGATCCTTTTGAACTCAATATTGTTTTGTAAAGTAGGTAATATAAATATTACCGAACGTGCCACAGTATACATGGAGGTTAAGACTAGTGATGACGAGATAGCTTCCCGACATTGGCGTATGGACCATTTCCTATTGAAGGATAGTAAGTTCATAAAATATTTATCGCAGGAATTTAAAACCTTCTGTGATATCAACTCAAATACGGCCACTAACCCGTCAGTGATGTGGGAGACTGCTAAGGCATACGTGTGAGGCTTGGTTATCTCATATTCTACGACCCAAAAAAGGCAAAAGAGAGAACAGCATCTGCTCGAGGCTCGCCTGAAGGCGGCTGAGACAGAGTATGTGGATAGACCCTCCATTACTAAACTACAGCGGATCACAGTTCTTAGGGCAACTTTGAACCCCACACTTACTCAAACAGCAAAGAGGGAGATATTATTTGCGAAGCAGAGATTATTTGAAAAAGGTTGACAAGCCTGGCAGGTATCTAACATAGCTTGCCAGAAAGAAAAAGGCTCCCCAAGCCATTACCTCTATTAGAAAGAGCGCTGGTACCCTTACTTGTGATCGTGAAATGAGCGATGCAGCCTTTAGAAAGTTCTATTTCAAATTGTATAGGGCAAAGGGCTGTGAGGATAGAACGAGGAAGATAGAGTCTTTTTAAAGAAAATCTGGCCCTCCCGGGCCTAACCTTGGAACAGGTGTTGTTCCTGAATGCCGCCCCCGGCAACCCAGGAAGTGCAGAACAAGGTAAAGCAGCTCCAGGGCGGCAAAGCACGCGGACCAGATGGATTCCAGGCTGAGTTATATAAAGAATTTATTGGGGAATTGGCCGGGCCACTTATAAATATGTAAAATTACTCACATAGTCAGGGCTGCCTCTCGCCTTCTCTGAGAGAAGCAAATAATTCTCTCATTCATAAAAAGGGAAAGGCCCCAGATGACTGGTATTCGTATAGACCTATGTCCTTGTTGAATGTGGATTTTAAAGTTCTCACAAAAATGTTGGCATTAAGACTGGAGAGGGTTTTATAATTCGTTATAAAAGAGGATCAGACGGAGTTTATGCAAAGTCGCAGATCAACTTATAACATTATAAGAATCTTAAATATTCTATAAGCCAGATACTGGGATTGGTTATCTCCCTAGAAGCAGAGAAAGCATTCAATCGGGTAGAATTGCCATATCTCTTTTATGCACTGAAACGGTTTCGTGTTGGAGAGGCCTTTACTAAATGGGTAACAGTATTAATTAATGATCCCAAAGCAGCGGTTTAAGTTCGGATAGCGTTGGCGTTAGGAGACGTTGTCGTCAGGGATGCCCTCTCTCACCATTATTATTTACACCAGTGATTGAGTTATTCATGGAAGCTACATGAGCAGACCCTAATATAATGGCTCTGGAGTTTGGATCGGGCAAGCACAAAATTAATCTCTATGCAGATGATGACCTCCTTTCCTTAAATAATCCATTGACATCTGTGCCCCGCTTAATGCAAGTGGTTAACTTATTTGACATGTTCTCGGGTTATAAAATCAATTTTATAAAATCGGAGGCCATGCCGCTAGGAGGTCTTGCCAGTGTATCCAATGTTCCAGATGAATCCCGTTTTGCCTTTCCGTGGTCACTGAGAGGTTTTGTTTACTTATGTATTTTTAATACTCCGGCGTTTGGTCAGCTATATAAAGTCAATTATGCACATTTATTGGAGAAATTATGATAGGACCTTCAACGCTGGGAAGATCTCCCGATATCCTGGCTAGATAGAATAGCTTTGGTCAACATGAATATCCTACCTGGTCTTTTATACCCTGTGAGAATGCTCCCGTTGATGCTGCCGAAACAGGCGCTGCGTAGGCTTTATAGTTGGCTCGGCTCCTTTACTTGGAGTCAGACACGGCCGCTTATTAAATTAGAAAAGCTGCAGCTTCCACAAGTAAGGCTGGATTTTCAGGATTTCAGGAGGTACCAATTGAGCTCTCTATTATCCTAAGTAGCTGATTGGGTCTTTTGTGACCAACAAACAATCTGGTTAGATATGAGGCCTCCCAAGCAAAATATCCTCTCATCGAAACAATATTTATGGACAAGATGACAGTTGTTACGATCATTGTAAAAATCCGACTTTATTAAATATAATCAAAGCCTGGAGGATAATTCGACAGGATGAGGGTAACCTACAAAAATCCTCCCCCATACCCCTATAGTGGGAACGTTGAGATTTCAGCCAGGGCTGACTGATGCTGTATTCAGAACTTGGGAATCCAGAGGTATCTCCTGTTTGGGAGACCTGTTCGATGGGGAGATCATGATGTCCTTCAAACAGCTGCGTCAGAAATTTGGGCTGTCTAGTATATATATTTTTCAATATTTTCAAATATGAGACTTTATACAAAAGAAGACCATACTGATAATTAATCCATATAAATTAGACAGGGAAAGGAGAGTGCTTCGGCCGATGGGTCCGCCCGCGGTCTGTACTCTCCACCACAAACTATTTAATAAGGTATCAAACGACATGGAACGGTTATATGAAACCCAGAGTTAAGTATTGGGGATGGAAATCTCTTTAGAGGTGTGAAAGGACGTCTGGGAAAACGCCAGGAAGATGTCTATCTGTAACAGAACTCAGGCTATCCAATTCAAGATACTTCATTGGGCTCAAATGGCACCTGAGTGATTTGCAAAGTTCAAGGCAGGAGCATCTCCAATGTGTCCTACATGCAAAACAGAAGTTAGTACTCTCACGCATTGTCTGTGGACATGCCGTAAGATCCGCATGTATTTGGACAGAGTAGCGAATGCCTTGGCAAAGATTTTGGGTACGGAGATTGGGTGGGACCCAGTGCCTCTAATTTTGGGCTCCCCAAATTTCCCTTCTTTGGATGTACACGGGAGGAAATTATTCATTATCCTTGCCTTTTGTCCGGGGAAGAAACATTTTAGTGAATTGGATATCCGAAGGTCCCCTAGGACTTTCAATTTGGCCCAGGACAGTCATGGAATATATCCCCCTTAACTTCCATACAGATATGGTGAACCAAAAGACGGAGTTACTTTATAGAACATGGCAGCCCTTTTTGAACTACATTGACACAGATATATTGGCCACAATATTCAGAACCTTTGCTTCGCCGTGGGGATGGTTCTGGCTGCTTCGGGGACCACAGGGAGGAGGAATCCTGTATCAATGCGGGTTATGTTATGACTTAATATATTTTTTTAAACATATGTATCTAGTTATTTATTTACTTATTTATTTTCTTTTCTCCTTTTGTTTATTTTTAGTATTATAGGATATCAAATTTTATGGTTTGCTAGTTTGGAGAATAGATTAGTAGTTTGTTTTTAAATTCTATATTGGGGTTGTTATTATATTGTAAAGCAGAATATACTAGTTTGTACTATTTTTATAATTTTCTTTTAAAAATTCAAATATCTTCTTTTTATTAAAAAAAGGGTGTCACGTTCGCAATTTTCTCATCTTCTGGAACCCTCCCTGATTCCGAAGATTTCTGGAAGGTCACCATTAATGTCTCCATCCAGCTCATTTACCTATTTAATTTTTCGAGCAACTTCTCCTAATCAGCTCTGCCTCCTCACTCTCTTGAATTTTTGTGATATTATTCATGTCTTCCGCCGTGAAATCTGACATGAAATTATTATTCAGTTTCTCATCTATTATTTGCTTCTCACAACTATGTCTCCAGCGTCATTTTCCAGTGCCCCAATATCCACTTCTGCTTCTCTTTTTTGCCCTTTATATATCTAAAGAGACTCTTGCAGCCGTCCGTTTTATCACTGGATAGCTTATCATCATATTTAATCTTCTCTGTCCTTATTTCTTATTTTGTTCGTCTTTATAAGCCTCCCAATCCTCTGGTTTCCCATTATCATTTGCCACGTTATCTGCTTTTTCTTTTGCTTTTACCCTAGCCATGCATTCCCCAGTCATCCATGGATGCCTCATCCTCCCTGTACAATGCATTTATTACGTCGGGATGAATCTCTGCTGTGACTCCTAAATTGCTCCAAGAAACTCCTGCCATTCCTGTTCCACTGTCTTTCCTGCTCGGCTCCTCTCCCAGTCAATTCCACCCAGCTCCTCCCTCATGTCTTTGTCAGTTCCTTTATACAGCTGTAATATTAACTCCGATTCTGATTTCTCCCTCTCAAATTGAAGTTTAGGTTCAATCATACTCGGATCACTGCCTCCAAAGGATTCCTTCACCTTAAGCTTCCTTATCAAGCCTGCCTCATTGCACAACACGAAATCCAGTACGGCCCGTTCCCTTGTTGTCTAAACCATAAGCTGCTCCAAAAATTCATCTCGTAGACATTCCACAAATTCCTTTTGTTGCAAACCACCACCAGTCAGATTTTTCCAATCCACCTGCATATTGAAATCCCCCCACTCACTGTAACTTTGCTTTTCCTATATAGTTTTTCTATCTCCTGGTCTATCATGCGCCTCAGCCCCTGACCACGATTCAAAGGCACATTTCTCCAACTATGGTTTTACAACTTTGCGGCTCCTCAATTCTACCCATACACATTCCACACCATCTGACCCGACTTAGAGTAATGGGAACTGAGTGCTGGGACTGCAAAACACTTTAGCTTTGTCTCAAATTTATAGTTTAGACATGGAGTAAAAAATATTTCATTTTAAATTACTTTGAAATGTCGCCACAGTGTGTTTCTTTGGCCAAATAGTCTGTCGGTATTACGGAAGAATACACACTGTTGAAACTGTTAGAGAAGGAAGATATGAAGAGGATAAGACTCTATAAAGAGATATAGGTTGGAACAAGTGACCAAGCAAGTATTGGTGTATGGAACATAGTCGGAAAAAATGTGTCTGTGCTCAAAGATATTGGCGGGTTGAATTGAAACGTATTATTTCAGTGGAGAGATTGGCTTTAGGCACAGAGGAACCGGGCACCTGGATTACAAAATAAGAACTTTACGCGTACATGAAACTTTTAGGAAGGTAAGATAAATGTTGAAACTTTCTGAAACAGAATACATTTAAAAGTAGGGGCGATTTTCTACAGATCTACAAGGTAGCGGTGTAACCACATCGAGAGAGCGATGGCCACAATGATATGAAATGCAATCCATAGAATATTCATTCAGCTGACTCCTGGGAGGAGCGTTTATTTATGGAGGAAATCTTGGATTGACTGGACCTGGATCTGCTGGGCTTTAGGCGAACAGCATGTGATTTTGTTTAACCCCAGAATATTCCAAGTAGTCTTTCAAGTTGCATTGTAAAACAACATTTCAGCTTTTGTGAGAGATTACCATGAGTGGATAGATTATAAAACTGAAGAATGTCTCTGTTAGGATGATGGTGATTTGGTGTAATTACCTCATTATGTTGTGTCTTTGTGGAATTCTCTTCCCAGTTAGCGATGGAGAATAAGTCATTGAATATTCCTAAGGCAGAAGCAGGCAGATTCTTGACTAAGAATGACGCACTAACATTGTAATGGCAAAGGAGGAATGTGTGATTGAGACCACAATCAGATCATCCACGACCTTATTGCATGACGGAGCTGTTTTTATTCCTTACTCCTGATGCTAGTTTCTACATTTCTGTTGTCTTTACATACTGAAAAAAATATGACACGATTGTAATGAACATGAAGACTTTTCCTTTCTGATTATTGGGCACGGCTTTCCATATGTGACTTGTAAACGGCACTCATAAGCACTCAGGAAAGATTCATGGTGTTGTAGAGAGGTCAGGAGCATAGGACAAAGGGAAAGCCTCGCTTGAAACTGCTTTAGAAATCAGATTGGGTCGAACGGGTAACTTTAACAATGCAGATTCCTTTCAGTTGTTCTTGTGAGGTGCGTTTCATTACCAAGGCCAGCATTCTGTTGCCTGTGTTTAATTTCTAATCAGAATATGGTGATTGACCCCAGGCGTTCTTGTGGTGCAGGAACACTAAGAGGTATGTTACAAAGAGAGAAACGGGGTTCTTAACAATTTGATAGTGATGGGAGAATGATATAGCTTCAAATCCTGTGTGTCCTTGGAGATTGTATTCCTCACTATTTGATGCTCACAAGCTATGGAAGTAGTGAGACCACATTCTCTGTTTCCAACAATTAAAGTGACCGTCATACAGCATAAAAAGCGACCCTTCAGCCCAATGCAACTACATCAGCCAGAAACCACCAAACTATATTTTCCCAGTTACCTGAAGATCTATAACTTACTATTCCCTGGCATTTTGCGTTTAAATGCCGAGTTACCGGGCATCTGTGACCTGAGCTTTTATTCTTTCAATTTATGCACGAAATGGTTTCACGGAAATAGATCACACAACTTCAACGACAGCGACAAACTCATTGGATCAAAAATATGTCCTCATTGTTTAATAATTATTAGAACATCGAATTGTCTTTTTAGTTCATTTGGGATTTTAATGTAGGTAGACCAGCATTAATTGCCGTTGGTACGTTCCAGTCCAGTTGGTGTTGGTCCATTCAAGTGGCTGTAGAGAGGGAGTGCCAGCTGTGCATCTTATGTACTGGCTTAACTGGGAGTAAATATTACTGCTGATGGATGGAATGTTACACAAGCCGCTCGCAGGAAAACAAACTCTTTGTCAATGCGAATATAAGAGAAGGAATTTATTATTCTTCAGAGAAATAACAACCTTACACGAGAAGTCTATATAATAATAAAGCAAAGTCTGTTTCTATGTTATTTGTGTCCGTAACATAATGGTGTCGAACAGCTGAAATAATGCTGATGCTGTCGTTGGACGATTCCTGTACTGAGCATGTGAATTAACATGGATGGTTTAAGTGATGTATGGGCTGTCCTAGGTTGAGTAAGTGCTGATACTCCATGGGATGATGCTGGTTTGTAATCTCACCACTTACTGAGCTCAGTTCGATGGAACAAACCAACAAGTCTCATTGGTTGCTGCTTCAGGATATATCAGAGCTTTCGGGGCTGCCACCACATGAAATCTTGTATTAAAGACAAGACCCATCGAGTGTGCACCATCCAATGCCCATACAAGTGTTTTGTAAAGTTTGTGAGGGTTCCTTTCTTATCCGCCCTCTCAGGTAATGCATTCTAGACACAAACCATCGCCTGGGTTCAAAACAGATTCCACAAATCCTCTCTTCATGTCTTATCTTCCATTTTAAACGTGATCCTCCTTATTTTTGACCCTTTGACTAAAAGGAACAGCTGCTGTCTGTTCACTCTGCTCATACCTCTCATGCTCTTATACACCTCTGTTAGGTTCAGTTTCCCCCCACAGTGCACACCGGTTCGTTAGATAGACCATGCTAAATTACCCATCATGTGCAGCTAGGTGTGTGAGCTGTGGAAGACGCAGGGACAGGTTAGGAGTCGGGTAAGCCATGGGAAATGCAAGAATGGGGTATGAGGTGGGTCTGGGTGCAATGCTCTGCAAAGGGTCAGTGTGGACCTGATGCGCCAATGTCCCATACAATAACAAAAAAATGGTTAAATCAAACAAAGAAAGATTCTGGGGTTCTGAACCAAAAGGAAACAGAGTGCTGCTGAAACGGAGTAGGGTTGGCAGCCCCTGTCAAGAGAAAAACAGAGTGCGCCAATGTCCCATACAATAACAAAAAAATGGTTAAATCAAACAAAGAAAGATTCTGGGGTTCTGAACCAAAAGGAAACAGAGTGCTGGTGAAACGGAGTAGGTTTGGCAGCCCCTGTCAAGAGAAAAACACAGTTAGCATTTTGAGTCCACTCGCCATGCATCAGTCATGAAAGCAGCTGGGAAATCGTGTATTATGTGTTGGTGGATTGAGTTGGATATATGGAGAAATAGAGACAGAAAAAGAAAAGGAACTGTGGATAATCAGCTGCGATGGAAATAAATTGAGAGATAATTTTCACATATTTTTCACCTTTTCCCATATCCCTATTATCATGCCCATGTAGATATTATATATATATATATATATATATCCAAGTCCCTGTCTCAAGGGAATTCTGTCCCCTCTATCTCGCCATGCTGGGTGTGGTCATCTTCTTTACTTTATTAATGGGACATGGGTGTTGTTGGCTGGGCCAGTATTTATTTCTCTTTCCGAGTTGATTGCAGAAAGTGCTGGAGAACTGCATCTCTGAGCCACTGCACTTCTACGTGCTGTAGACTGGCCGTGCTCAGGTCTGTCTGGTTTCACTTCTTTGAGACCTTGTAGTGTATAACTGAATATCAGACTTGGTCATTGCAAAGAGCATTTGAGAGTCTACCACTGCTGTCGTCTGGAATGTGTGCCAGACCAGTGAAAATAGCAAATTCCCTTCCCTGAAGGACACTAGTGTGCCAGATGTTCTTAGTTCTGACAAACATCAATATTTCATTCGATAGTTTATTCTAAATATTTTATTGAATTCAAATTTCGCCATCTGCTGTGGCGGGATTGAAGTCCGGGTTTGGGTTGTCACCTGGGAAGGTATACCATCTGGAAATATTTGTGGAGATCCCAGAATTTACAGTTGAGAGAAAATGCTGTTCGACCATCACCTTCCCTAGCATCTCCACCATCAAGAGTAGTGTTGCTGTTATCGTGACTGAGGTACAGAAAATTGTGTAGTTACATTGTCAACTATTTCCATGGAGGGCAGAACTATTCATATTTCAGGGACTGCACTGAAATGTAACAGTTTATCAGCCAGGAATAGAAACAGAGGAGAGGTAGACATCTTCAACACTGAGTGGGTGTGCCATATATGTAAGTATTGACTTGCTCCTGACATTGGAAAGTCAGTGTAAGTTCTCTGGTTGGTTTTCTTGAATTTGTGTTGTCAGCTGCTACATTCATTCAGGGAGACTAGAGGGCCTGGTGTGCCTACTCTGTGCAAGGTATGGGAATATATTTTACAGTGTATCTGCGTCTGCGGAGACTGCGTAGGAAGGCGCAGGGCACTGCATTATCCTTTCTGCGATTTCTACAACTATTTCCCAATGGCATACCTTTCCCAGGTGCAAAGAGCGAAGCCAGTTTATTTCAACAATGAGGAGGTCACAGAGTTGTGCAGTCTCACACCATGGAGAGAACTGCACTCAAAATTCCCATCAACCATTTTGATTCAGGAACTTGCCAGGCAGGAATGGGGGACATATCCATTATGCCAGAGTCCCATCCTCTCAAGTATTCACGAGGTGACAGAGGCCATCTCTGTCCGATGAGATGAATACTTTTGTTCTGTCCAAACAGAAGAAGCAACAGAAAATCTTTTTGGAAATATTAGAGAACGGGGTGACTGCGAAAGTGAGGAACTTCAGGAAATTTAGAATTAGTAAAGTTAAAGTACTAGAAAAACTCATTGTGTTGAAGGTTGGTAATCTGCTGGAACAGAGGAGTGATGAATTTAGAGGGCTACAACGATAGCGTTGGAGAATTGAGCTTACTTGATAACTCTTTTCGGAGCTGGTGCAGACAGAATGGGTCAAAAGCGTCCTTCTCTTCTGCTGTTTCCTTAATTATATGAGGGCGGTCAAAGCTACTTAGTTTCTGCAAAAGATCCTGCAGACTGGAAAGCGGCTATTACGACCATACATATATACAACAGGACGGAGGGTGAAAACAGTAAACCAACTGGGGGATAAGATTATGTCATGAGTGAGGAAACTATGAGCAATTTTTGTAATTAATGATAAATAGATCATTAGAGAACAATGATATGATTGAGCAGTGTCAACCTAGATTCAGGACAGGAAAACTCTCTTTGAAAAACGTACTGGAGTTTATGGAGGATGTTGGTTGTGACATCGACGAGTGAGAACTAGGGTGAACGGTGCATTTGGATTTTCAAAAGAAGTCCGACAAGTTTGCACACAGGTGAGTGAAAAAAGTTACAGTCCTTGGATAGGGGGGAGATATCCTACATGGATTGAGAATTGTATGATGGAGTGAACACAGAGGCTAGGGTCCTCCTTTGGACAGAAGGCCACGACTGATTGGGTATCACATTCATCAGTTCTTGGAACACTGCTATTTGTAACACAAATAAGTGATTTGAATGTGAACAACAGATACAGTCCTTTAAATGTTGTATTTATTAGAAGGTGAGAGGTTGAGAACTGCTTTTGGTAAAAAGGACCTGGATGTCCTTGGTCATAAGTCCTGAACAGAAGTCATGCAGGGTATCCATTAATCAAGACAGGAAATGAAATGCTAGCCTTCATGACAAAATGAATCAGTTGTAGGAGTTGTGGAGTGTTGTTGAGGAAGCATTTGGGCTATTGTGGACAGACTGTCTCACCTTTATAAATCCTTGTCACAGAGGCAGTGCAAAGCGATTTTATCACAATAATCTCTGGGATGCTGGTAACATGAAGGGAGTGTGAAGGGAATGGATGCTTACTTTGTTACATGGTGAGAGAATAAGAGTTGACTGCATTGAAACCTGAAGATCATGACGAACACACATTCTTTCCATTGAAAGGCATTGGTGGCATGAGAAATTGCATTTTCCCCATTATACGTGCTTCTTGATAGTTTATGTAGCTCTGTGGAGCTCCCATGTTGGTTGAGAGAGAGAGAGAGCTTCAGGCTCTGACTGTATTCTCACCACCTCAGTGTGCAGTTGGCGTATGACCCTGCAATGAGCGTCACATTGTGCACAAATCTGTCAGCAGCAACAATGCCTTACTTCTGAAAGAGTTAGCCATTCGCAATAGCTTCTGCCCTCCATAGAGAACACAAGTCTACCTTCTCAGAGATAGAAGATGCTTCTTTGAGACTTCATATGAAATATTTGTCTTCCCATTTTCACTGTCAGCAAACCACGTTGATGTATCAATTGTGTACCATTAGCAATGGAGCCAGGAGGAACAACATGGAGCAGTCAATCCGTGCAGTCTCTGCTTCATTGGTTGGCATGTCATATGAAATATTTGTCTTCCCATTTTCACTGTCAGCAAACCACGTTGATGTATCAATTGTGTACCATTAGCAATGGAGCCAGGAGGATAAAAAAAGCAGTCAATCCGTGCAGTCTCTGCTTCATTGGTTGGCATGTTGGGGTGTCGATAACATCTTCCTATTTCTGTACAAGGGGCTTGAGGGCCTCAATGGCCGCGTCCTGGTGTCAGGGGAGAAGCTCAAGGGCCTGATTTGGCAATACCTGGTTCCTGTTTAACAGCTCAATGTGTTTGACTGGGCTCGTTTTCTTCCTGTATAATAGGCAGGAGGGATTGAATGGGCTATCCCATTTCTTATCCAATAGTATTGATGAGCTCCTCTCATTCCGGTGAAAAGAGCTTGAGATGCTGAATTAACTCTTCCCTTTACTGTGGTAATTCACAGTGCCCAGCAGTACTGCTGCATGAATTTTACCGACATTTTAATAGCACAAGCCGGAATTCAGCCCGGGTCTTGCTGCACATGGACACATTTTGCTTCTGGAGCTGAGGGAGGACACGTTATTCTGAACATTGTGTGATCTTCACTGACCTTCCCCACTTCTGAGCTTATGATGGGGGGAAAGACATTGAGGAGCAACTGAGGATGCTTGTGCTGTGGATCTCCCGCAGAGATGTTCCGGGACTGACGTGGTGGATGTCCAAGAACCACAGCCATCTTGTTTGTGTTGAATCACTCCAACAATAGAACATAGAACATAGAACAGTACAGCACAGAACAGGCCCTTCAGCCCACGATGTTATGTCGACAATTGATCCTGATGTAAGGTAAACCTAATGTACGAACGCTCAAATGTCTTTGACCGTATGCATGTTCAGCAGTCTCTTAAATATCTCCAATGATCTCGCTTCCACAACTGCTGCTGGCAACGCATTCCATGCTCTCACAACTCTCTGCGTAAAGAACCCGCCTCTGACATCCTCTCTATACTTACCGCCAAACAGCTTAAAACTATGACCCCTCGTGTTAACAATTTCTGCTCTGGGAAAAAGTCTCTGGCTATCAACTCTCTCTGTGCGTTTCATTATCTTGTACACTTCAGTTAGGTCCCCTCTCTTCCTTCTTTTTTCCAATGAAAAAAGTCCGAGCTCAGTCAACCTCTCTTCGTAAGATAAGCCCTCCATTCCAGACAGCATCCTGTAAACCTCCTCTGAGGCCTCTCAAAAGTATCCACATCTTTCCTATAATAGGGCGACCAGAACTGGACAGAGTATTCCAAGTGCGGTCTAACCAAAGTTTTATAGAGCTGCAACAAGATCTCACGGATCTGAAACTCAACCCCCCTGATAATGAAAGCCAAAACACCATATGCTTTCTTTACAACCCTGTCCACTTGTGCGGCCATTTTAATGGATCGATGTACCTACACACCAAGATCCTGCTGTTCCTCCACACTGCCAAGAACACTGTCTTTAATCCTGTACTCAAATATCAAGGTTGACCTTCCAAAATGCATCACCTCGCATTTATCCTTGTAGAACTCCATCTGCCACCTCTCAGCCCATCTCTGCATCCTGTCAATGTCACGCTGCAGCCTACAGCAGTCTTCTATACTGTCAACGACACCTCCTACCTTTGTGTCGTCTCCAAATTTGCTAACCCATCCTTCAATCTCCTCATCCAAGTCATTAATAAAATTAAAAAGAGTAGAGTCCCAAGAACAGAGCCATGTGGAACACCACTCACCACTGACTTCCAGTCAGAATACATTCCTTCCACTACCACTTGATGTCTTCTGTCGAACGGCCAATTCTGTATCCAGACAGCTAAATTTCCCTGTATCCCATTCCTCCCGACCTTCTGAACGAGCCTACCATGGGCAAATTTATCAAGTGCCTTGCTGAAATCCATATACACCACATCCACTGCTCGACCTCATCAACTTGTCTAGTAACATCTTCAAAGGTCTCGATAAGGTTTGTGAGGCATGCATTTAATCAAGCCATGCTCTTCCAGATGTTCATAAATCCTATCCCTCAGAATCCTTTCTAACACCTTACAGACAACAGTGGTGAGACTGACTGGTCTGTAATTGTCGGGGATTTTCATATTTTCTTTCTTGAAGAGAGGCATTACATTTGCCTCCCTCCAGTCCTCAGGTACGACTCCGGTGGAGAACAAGGATGCAAAGATCTTCGCAAGTGGCGAAGCAATCACATTTATTACTTTACAAAGTAGGAAATGTGTTGCTGGAAAAGCGCAGCAGGTCAGGCAGCATCCAGGGAACAGGAGAATCGACGTTTCGGGCATAAGCCCTTCTTCAGGAAGTAGCCAAAGACAAATCTGGCCTCGCCCTTGCGACTTGTCAATCTTAATATTTGTCAGAACTTTCAGTACATCAGCGTCCTCAATCTCTATCCATTTCAGTATACACACCTGCTCCTCAATGGTTTAATTAACCACAAGGTTCTTTTCTTTAGTAAAGTCAGAAGCAAAAAACTCATTTAGGGCTTCCCCTATCTCCTCAGACTCTATACACAAGTTCGCTATCCTATTCCTGATCAGCCCTACTTTTTGATCATTCTCTTATTCCTCACATACGTGTAAAATGCCTTTGGATTCACCCTAATCCTTCCTGCCAAGACTTTTTAGTGCCACCTCCTCGCGCTCCTCAGACCATTTGTGAGCTCCTTCCTCGCCTGCCTGAAATCCTCGAGAGCTGAGCAAGACCCTTGCTTCCTCCACCTTACGGAAGCTGCCTTCTTTCTTTTGATGAGAAGCTCCTCCGCTCTCGTCATCCAAGGTTCCTGTATCTTACCCCTTCTTGCCTGTCTCAGAGGAATACATTTATGCATCACTTGCAACAACTGTTCCTTAAACAGTCTCCACATGTCTATAGTGCCCAAGGAACAATTGCTCCCAGTCCATGCTTCCCAACTAACGTCTGATAGCATCATAGTTCCCTTTTCCCCAATTAAATATCCTCACGTTGTGCCTGCTTCTATGTTCTATGTTCTATGTTCTATGTTAACTTAGAGAGCAAGCTCAGCAGGTCTGGCAGTATCTGTGAAGAGAAATCGAAGTTAATGTTTCAGGTCCGGTGACGTTACTCAATCTGTATTCCCAACGATTAAATGGTGTGCATATACAATATAGTTCACTTTATCACATTTAATATTATCCTTTTAGTCCACATTGTCATTCAGAATTACACCTCCCAAATGTTGGCTGTTTCCTTGTTGTGCATTAGATTTAATTCTGTCTGTCAGAAAGAGGGATGATGACCGGGGACTATCATTGCACTCCCCGTGCAGTCTCCACAGCCACTGCTCCCATTCCGCCTATCTCCCAGCCAATATCATATTCATTCGAACCTGACTCATTAATTCATAAGTCTTAATGAATGGTAATTATCACTTTTAGTTTTGGACTGAGGCCAAAATGCGTATAATAATATGGTTTACACCAAATAAAACTGCATTTAGAAGTCTGTCAATTTATATAAATAAATTGCTGAAGCATATTCCTATGGAAGTTCCAAAGTTGCCTTATTAGAGCAGTGAGAGGAACATTCAGAGAAGTCCACACTTCCTGTCTATGTTCAGGGCAGCTGTGCCCAATGACAGTCTGTTCACTAGCGTTTGTTCCCGTGGAGGAGAGATCAGCACAGTAACAACATCCTGATTTGATTCTTTTGTAAACGGACAACAGAGCAGAATCATGTAGCATACGAAAAGAAAATATTCTTATTCTCCCTCACAACTGACTTCACTAGAGCAATTGGTGATGGCAGATGTGACCAATAGCAATGTCAACATTTAGTCCAGTCCAGATATATTGTGAAATGAATGTGCTGTGTTGAAAGCTTGGACTGTTTGCTCTGATTGTGATTGATGTCAGTCTCCATGCAATGCAACTGTGTCACTGGACGGTTTCACTCTCCTATCAGGAAGAGGCTTCATTCAGTGCGCTATCCCACTGTAGTATCAGATGCATCAGCTCCAACAGTAACAGAGATCAACAGCTGCATAGATCTGAATCTGAGAATAGCGGACTGGACCATTACAACAATGGAGAGGAGGTTTTCCTTGCGTCTTTTCAAGATTTCCCCCTCTTGGGGATTTCTACATATCGGATATGCAGTGCTGATGATTATTCTGGGCGGGGTGGAGGGTGTGCTACTAACCTATTCTCGCTATTGTTGGTGTTCTCTACCTCTGTCAATTTTTTAATCCCATAAACAAGTTTGAACTTCGTTGCAATTTCTGTTTTCTATATTTGTCAGAGAAACAAACTATTGCCTTCAGTTTCAATTGCAGTCTCCATTTATTATCCATGAATTGCAGACAACTCCCTAAGAAACATCTGAGAACAAAACTGTGCTCAACCTCGAGATCCCTTTTTGCCCTGAACTGATTTATGTCTCATGTTCTCTGTCACCAAACCTGTCCACTGTCAGCTCCTAATATCCCCAATCTTCATCTCTGTGTCAGTGCTGTTGCTGAACAAACCATTGGCTGCACGTTGGTAAAATTCAGACTTAATGTTTCAAACTCTCTTCTGACCACTTTTCCAATTGCAAATATTTCAATCACAAAATTGCTCTTGTCTCGGACGTTACTTCATGATTAGGACCATGTATGGATGTAGGAATGTCGCTGGATGTAATTCAGAAGCAAAGTTAATTAAACGAACGATATTGTTTCAAGTGATTTGTTTCAAGTCCACCACAGCTGATGACAGAACTTAAATAAAAATGAGTTTTTTATTTAAGGATTGGAATAAAAGTGAATTTCACGAAAAAACAAACATAAAAGCAACGTTTTGCCTGAAAACCTTCTTCTTTCACTGACCACCTTCAGTAAAGAAATCTAACGTTATTACCAGGTCTGGGTTAATTGTGACTTGAGACCCATGACAATGTGCTTAACTTTATATTGGCTTGTGGAATGGCCTCATAATCAGGGCAATTAGTGATGGTCACCAAATGCTGCCCTTGGCAGAGATGCCAACATCCCACGAATTAACAAAATTGAAGGTGAAATCAAATAAAGGAAGATGCTGAAAATCTGAAATTATAGAAAGAAATGCAAAGAAACGAACAGAAAGTGCTGGGAAACTTTCCTGAACTGGAAGCAGCTGGAAAGGAGTGTGGTTTATACCGTTGACAGGGAAGTCTGCTTTGAAGGGGAGGAGGAATCAATAGAGAAAGAGAGATATAGAAGAAAAAGAGCAAACAAAGAGAATGATGATCAGCTGGGCTGGAAATCAAATGTGAGATTCACCTCATTTATTTTTCACCTTTCCCAACTTCCTGAATATCATGCCCTTGTAAATGCAGATATCCCCGCTTTTCAAAAGTTCGCTTTTCGCCACTTCCCTTTCTGAATGACTTACATTAGGACAATGTTTCGCGAACCAAACGAAATCCGAACAGGATTTTCACTTTTACGAAGAAAGCCGAATTTCTTCCCATATAAATTAGTGCTACTGCACTTTACACCATATCCGCTTGCGAACGGTTTCGTAGGAACACTCTGCTTACAAATAGTGACGGAAACCTGTATATATCTAAGATCATGTTTAAAGCGATTTGAATGCCTCTGTCTGTCCTTCCTAAGTGTGGTCATCTTCTTATATTCATTAATGGGATATGGGTATCTCTGACTGGGGCAGCATGAGTTCATTTTTCCAGTTGCTCTTGAGAAGACCTTGAGCCCCTATAGTCCACGTGTTTGGTTTGATTTCGTTTCATTTATTTTAGTCAAATGCACAATGGAAAGGTTTGTTTTATTGTAGTGCAGGCACATGATATTAACCAAGAAAACAGATCACAGCGTCCTTGGACAGAGTGAGGCATACAAGGTTACTGCTTCACAGGAGGTGTGCAAAGTCAGATCGACATGAGCAAGATTAATATTATTTGAAAAGTGAGAAATGTCAATTGTCAGTCTAATAATGGTAGGGAAGGAAGTGTCCCTGAGCATGCTGGTCCAGGTTTTCAAGCCTCTGTGTCTCCTTCCTGTTGGAAGAGGTTGTAGGAGATCATTACCAGTTTGGGAGAGAGATTTTTGATGTTGCCAGCCTTTCTGCGACAATGACAAGTATAAATGGACGGAAGGTTATCTTTCATGACGGTCTGGACTGTGCACACAACCGTCTGTCGTTTCTTATGGTCCTAGGCAGAGCAGTTACCATGTCAGGTCATTGTGCACCCGAATAGAATGCTTTGCGTTGCCAGTATGCAGAGCACTGGGAGACGGGCGATTTCAAAATAGTTAGATGTAACAATTGGCTGTTAAATGGATACCCACGTTCTGGTTGCTGTTTTGAAAATAATTGAAATTTAACCGATAAATTTAAATTATGTCCTCTATAACAAAACATTGTTGAGTGTATTCTATTGCCAACATCGAACCAATGAGCCATCATCTGCTTCAAATGAATAGAGAAGCCAACGAAAGAGAAAGAGACAGAAAGGGAAGGAGAGAGAGAACACAGCGATGGAAACAGATGCACAGTCAGTCAAAGAGAGAAAGGAAACAAAACAAGGAGAAGGGAGAAGGGAGAAGGGAAGAGAATAGGATCAGGGAAAGAAACAGAAGGCAGGGAAAAGGAAAATACAGGGAACTAGGCAATGTGAGAGAAACAGTGAGAGACAAAGGTCACAGGGAGCTGGAGATAGCGTCAAGGGGAGCTGGGGGAATCGGAGGAGCTGGGAGTGAGGACCGGAGAGGCCTGGGCGTGAGCACCGGAGGGAGCTGGGGGTAGGATGTCCAGGAAGATCATGGTAAGAATGGATGTACTGAACGATGGTTGTAAAACATGTCTGAGAGGCATATAGGTTACGTGCGCTAGGCGAGGTCAATATGAACAAAATCAGCATTATCTGAGATTAGAAAGTCCATTCAGCAATCTAATAACAGCTAGGAAGAAGCTGTTCCTGAACTTGCTGCTCGGTGTGTTCAAGCGTCTGTATCTTTTAGCCTGATGGAAGAGGTTGTGGGAGATCTTTACAGGCATATGATGGGACTTTGGCAATGTTAGAACAAAGAACATTCCAGTACAGGAACAAGCCATTCGGCGGTCCAAGCCTGCGCCGATCCAAATCCTCCATCTCAACCTGTCTCCTATTTTCTGAAGATCTGTATCGCTATGCTCCCTGCCCATTCATGTATCTTTCCGGAAATATCTTAAATTGAGCACCACTGGTCACAGTTCTCCATTTTGAGAATCTTCCTTCCCCGACTACGCTCTGTCCCCTGTTGCAAAGCCAGTTCTTTATCCATGGAGCTAGCACACTCTGGACACCATGTGACTTCACTTTCCCCATAACCCGACCATGGAAAATCTTATCAAACGTCTTCCTAAAGTCCATGCACATGACATCTACAGCCCCTCCCTCATCAATCAACTTTGTCACTTCCTCAAATAATTCTATTAAGTTGGTAAGACATAACCTTCCCCGCAATAAACCATGTTGCCTCTCACTGATAATACCATTTTCATCCAAATGAGAATAGATCCTATCCCTCAGTATCTTCTCTCACAGCTTCCCTACCCCAGACGTCAGGCTCACCGGTCTATAATTAACTGGATTATTCATGCTACCCTTCTTAAACAAGGGATTAGAAACTTTCCAGTCCTCCGGGATCTCAGTTGTGTTCAAGGATGTTACAAAGATATCTGTTAAGGCCCTAGCTATTTCCTCTCTCCCTTCCCACAGTCATCTTGGATAGATGTTGGCAGCCTTTCTGCGGCAACGAGCCGTGTAAATAGAGTCAATGTTTGGGAGATTAGAGTCCGTCATAGTCTGGGCTGTGAACACAATCTTCTCTAGTTTCTGATGGTCCTGGGCAGAGCGTTGATGTACGAGGCCATTACACACCATGGCAGTACGTTCACAATAGTGCATCTGTAGAAGTAGTGCATGCTAAATATCCTGAGCTTAGTGAAGAAGGAGAGACGTTTATGAACCATCTTGACTGTCACACCTATGTGAGAAGTCCAGTTATCATCACTCCGAGGTGCTTGAAGCTCTGCACAGTCTCGACTGTTGATGAAGCTCGTTCTAAACTCAATAATCAGTTCTTTACTTTTGCCGAATTTGAGGGGGAGGTTATTATCATTCCACCATGCCACCAAACCTACTGTCTCCTTTCTGTGTTCAGACTCATCGTTGTTTGATATCCCTCCTGCTTTGGTGATGTCATCAGCAAACTTACAGTTGGCATTGTTTGGAATTTGGCAACACAGCCACGTGTGTACCGGACGACAGTAGGGAGCTGAGGGACACAGCCGTTGGTGTACAGCGAGTACAGTAGGGGACTGAGGACACAGTCGTTGGTGTACAGCGAGTACAGTAGGGGACTGAGGAGACAGCCGTGTGTGTACAGGGAGTACAGTAGGGGACTGAGGACACAGCCGGGTGTGTACAGGGAGTACAGTAGGGGACTGAGGACACAGCCGTTGGTGAACAGCGAATACAGTAGGGGACTGAGGACACAGCCACGTGTGTACAGGGAGTACAGTAGGGGACTGAGGACATATTCCTGTGTGTACAGGGAGTACAGTAGAGGGCTGAGGGCACAGCCGTCGGTGTGCAGGGAGTAAAGTAGGGGGCTGAGGACACAGCCCTGTGTGTACAGGGAGTACAGTAGGGGGCTGAGGGGGCAAATCACTCCATGTTCATTGAGGTTAGAACCACTGGGCGGTAATCGTTAAGTCATTAAAGCATGAGCTTTCTCACTTACAAGGTTGATGTTGGTCTTCTTGAAGCAGGTTGGGACTTCAGCTTGTGGGAGGGAGAGTCTGAAATTGTATGTGAATATCTCTGCCAGTTGGTCCTCACAGGATCTGAGTGCTCAGCCGGGAACACTATCCAGGCCCGGCGCTTGCCTTAATTTGACCTGCAGGAAGACTGGGATTCTGCGCCATAATGAAGTAAACTCACAACAAAAGGGGATAGGGTGTGCTTCTACTGAGAGTCAGTGGTGCAGGGAGTGAAGACTTTACAGGTGTAATTCAAGTCAAGTCACTGCTTCAACCTGAATGGAGTCAAGCACTTCGAGTGTTGTGCCTTGTAGATGGTGGACGGTCCTAAGGGAGCCAGGAAGTATATTATATATGAACAAACCGAACAAAGGACTTGAGGGCAGTTTTGCTAAGTTTGCAGATGATATTGAGGAAGTGGGGAAGCTGCAGAAAGGCTTGAACAGTTTAGGACTGTGGGAAAACACGTGGCTGATGGAACACAATATGGGAACATGTGAGAGTATGCACTTTGATGGGCGGAATAGAGGAGACACTATGTTCTAATAGGATCCATTAAATCTGAAGCAGAAAATGATTATGAAGCACTCGTCCTCTCGTATGGTTAACGTGCATGTTCAGTTGGCAGTTAGGAAAGCAAAAGCAATGTTCGCATTCATTTCAAGAGAGCAAGAATGCAAGACTGGAGACATACTGCTGAGAATGTAATGGGCTATGGACAGACGGCGTTTGGCCAATTGTGAGCTGTTTTGGACACTATCTCTGGAGAAAGATCTGCTGATGTTGGAGGTGTTCCATCCTGGCTTGAGCGGCATATGAGCGGCAGTGTGTGTACTCGATGGAATTTAGAAGAATTGCGTGTGTGTGGGGGGGTCTGATTGAAACTAATGGATTAATGCAAAGATTGATACAGTCAGTGTGTAGAAGATATTTCCACTTTTCATAGAGACAATGACAAAATGGCACAGTATCAGAGTGAAGGAATGGGCTGAAAGGCCTAAATCTATTGCTATATCTCATGCCGTTTAGGTCATAGGGTCTATTATTCAGTATAGACTTGTAAGTCTCTGACCTGCTCCTGTAACCCTTGTATTTGTATGTTGATTTGACTTCACGTTCTAGTCAATGGTAACCCCTGTGATATGGACGGTGGGAGGATTCAGTGTCAGCCAGGACTCGATTAATATTTTGAATATGAGCTGCTATCAGTCAGTCTCACCTGGCGGGAGTACAATCTCTCTACGATGATTGTCATTTTCTGTCTGGTATTTTCGAAGGATTGATCCTGTTACGCCAGTATTGTTGATTTAAACAAAACAGGTGCAATTTATCACAGCACTCAGCAACAATAAGTCATCGAATACTGAACACCCTTCGAATAACAGTAAAATCTAAAATGTTCAATATTAGAAACACTGCTTTCCTGTTCGTGTTCAAATCAGATAACCTGTCCCTTCGAGATGCTCAACTTGGAACTATTTTTTTAAAAGTTTGTTTTTGATGTGGGCATCGCTGGATGAAACCGCCCACATTTCTTGCCTGTCCGCAGTTGCCCTTGAGAAGGTGGTGCTGAGCTGCCTTCTCGAACTTTTGCGATCTACCTGCTGTGCGGTGACCCATTAGTGATTAAAGAGGGAATTCCAGGGTTTTCAGCCGCAACACTGAAGGAACGGCAATACATTTCCAAATCAGGATGTTGACTCGTTTGGAAGGGAATTTGAAGGTGGTGGTGTTCCCAAAAGTCTATTGCCCTTGTCATTCCAGATGGAAAAGTTCGAGAGATTGAAAGGAGCTGTCTGAGGATCTTTGGGGAATTTCTACATTGTGTCTTGTACATAGTACACACTGCTGCTCCTGGGTGACTATGGTGAAGGGAGTGAATGCTTGTGGATGTGGTGCAAATCAAATGGGCTGTTTTGTCCTAGATTGTGTCAAGCTTCTTTAGTGTTGTTGGGGCTGCACCCATTCAGGCAAGTGAGGGTATTTCATCTCATTCCTGACTTGTGCCTTGTAGGTGATGGACAGGTTTTGGGGAGTCAGGAGGTGAGTTTCTCGTGCAGTATTCCTAGCCTCTGATCCGCTGTTACATTCATGTGGCGAGTCCAGTTGAGGTTCTGGTCAATGAAACCGCCCCCCCCCCCCCCCCCAGGATATTGACAGTGGGGGAGTTTAGTGATGATAATGCTGCTGAATATAAAGTGGTTATATTGTTTCTTATTGATGACAGTCATTGTCTGAATTTATGTGGCGCAACTGTTACTTGCCACTTGCCAGCCCAAGCCTGGATATTGCCCAGATATTATTGCTTTGGGCATGGACTGCTTCTGTATCTGAGCATTTGTGAATGGTGCTGAACATTGTGCAGTCATCATCGAATATCCCCACTTCTGACCTTATGATGGAAGGAAGGTTCAAGCAGCTGAAGATGTTTGGACTGAGAACATTAGCCGAAGGGACTACTGTGGAGATATTCTGGAGCTGAGATGACTGACCTCGAAAAACAATGACCATCTTCCTATCTGTCAGGTATGACTCCAATAATGGAGTGTTGGCCCGTGATACCGTTTTTGCTTGATGCCACATTTGCAGAATGCAGCCTTGATGTCAAGGGCTGGAATTCATTTCCTTTTTCCATGTTTGAACCAAGGCTGTGACGAGGTCAGGAGCTGAGTGACCCTGGTGGAACACAAAATGGGCGTCACTGAGCAGGTTATTTTTGAGCCGGTGCTGCTTGATAGCACTGTTGATGAGCACTTCCATCATTTTGCTGATGGTGGAGAGTAGACTGATAAGGTGGTTTTTGGACGGCCCGAATTTGTCCTGCGTTTTATGTACAGAACATATTTGAGCAGTTTTTCCCCATTGTCGGTTTGTAAACATACTGGAAGAGCTTGGCTAGGAGAGCGGGATGTTCTGGAGTACAAGTCTTCAGGACTATTGTCGGTATGTTATCAGGGCCCATAGCCTTTGTAGTATCCAGTGCCTTCAACCGTTTCTTGATATCAGTTAATCGAATTTGCTGAAGACTGCCATCTGTAATGATGAGGACCACCGGATGAGTCCGAAACGGATCATCCACTGAAAACTTCTGACTGAAGATTGCAACGAAAGCTTCAGCCTTATATTTTGCACTGATGTGCTGGGCTCTTCCATCATTGAGGTTGGCGATATTTGTGGAGACTCCTACTCCGGTGAGTTGTTTAATTGTCTGCCACCATTTACGATCGGCTTAGCAGGACTGCAGAGCTTAATTCTGATGCATTGGTTCTGTGATCGCGAAGCTCTGTCTGTCCCTTGCTTTTTATGCTATCTGGCACGCAAGTCTTTCTGTTTGGAAGCTTCAGCAGATGAACATTTTATCTTTATATATTCCTTGTTCTGCTCCTGGCATGCCCTCCTGCATTCTCCATTGAACCAGGATTAATCCTCTGGATTGATGGTAATGATTGAGTGGGGGACATGCTGGGCCGTGACTTTACAGGTTGTGCTGGAGTATAGTTCTGCTGCTATTAATGGTCCACATTGTCTTATGGAC
>NC_057717.1:67684407-67694336 GCF_004010195.1 Chiloscyllium plagiosum | reverse complement strand
GGTTAATCCTCTGGATTGATGGTAATGATTGAGTGGGGGACATGCTGGGCCGGAGTGCTGGAGTATAGTTCTGCTGCTATTAATGGTCCACATTGTCTTATGGACGGACAGTCTTGAGTTGCTAGATTTGCTCAAAGTCTGTGCCATTTAGCATGGTGATAGTGTCACACAACACAATAGAGTTAATGAAGACAATAGACTTCGACTCCACAAGGACAGTGTGGTGGTCACTTTTACCGATACTGTCATGGACATATACATCTGCAGTTGGTAGATTGGTAAGGATGAGGTCAGGTATGCGTTTTTACCCTCTCGTTCATACCGTCACCACCTGCTGCAGACCCAATCCAGTAGCTATATCCTTAGCAGCCTACCAGCATGATCAGTAGTACTGCTGCCAAACCACTCTTGACAGTCGACTTTGGAATCCCCCAGCCAGAATAAACTTTGTGCCCTTGCCACACTCAATGCTTTCTCCAAGTGCTGTTTAACATGGAGGAGGACTGATTCAGCTGAGGAACGACGTTACGTGGTAATCAGTAAGAGACTCCTTTGTCCATGTATAATTTCTGTTATTTCTGTAAGGTATGATTCAGTGAGTATGGCTATGTCAGGCTGTTGATTAACTAATCTGGAAGGCAGTTGTTCCAATGTTGGCACTAGACTTCCGATGGTAGTAATGAAGACTTTGCAGGTACTACAGTGATGTTTCTAATGTTGACTTTTCCGGTGCCCATTTCGATGCCAGGTGGTCCATCCGGTTTCATTTGTTTGAAACTTTGTAGCGATTGGAAAAACTGAATAACTCACTAGACTATTTCAGAGGGCAATTGGGAGTCAATGTCATTGCTTTGGGTCTGGAGTTGCATGTCAGCCTGACCAGGTGAGGATGGAAGATTCCTTCATTGCAGGATATTGGTGAACCAGATGGATCTTTCTGACAATCGGCAATGATTTCATTCTCATCAGTAGATTCTTAATTCCAGGGATATTTTTACATTATTGAATTGAATTTCCACCGTCTGCAGTGGCGGAATTCAACCTGGATCCACAGAACAGGAGCTGATTTTTCTGGATTGAAAATCTATTGGTAATACCATGAGACCTACTTGGAATCACATGTTGTACTCAGCTGCCATTTCTTGTGTTACCCTGTTTTTCATTCATTGTTTATGTTATTCTGGAATCTCATTCTTCATTAAATCCTGATTGAAATGCACACTCATGAACGTCCTCTCGACTGCTCAGATTTCATTCAGTCTGTTTTGTTTGAACAGACATTTCAAGGCAGCTGTACCCCAGAGAAGAGCAGGAAAAGATAATGGGTGATTGTGCACTGTACCTGTCACCGGTCAGGCATGTCTGTCCAGGAAGTGTTTATTGTGGGTCAGAGAACCTCAATTATTATGGCATGGACGGAGGCCATTCAGCCCATCGTGGAGTCACAATCTCTCCAACTGCACAATTGGAGATAGAGAGAGTGTGTGAAGAGAGATTGTGTGAGAGAGAAATAAACAGAGAGAAAGCAAGTGAAGGGAGATAAACTGAGAGAGGATTGAAAGGGGAGCAACTGACTGAGTGAGAGAGGAAGAGGTGTTCGATGAGGGTGAAGTCAGATAGATCAGAAGACGGCATTACGGTAGATAAATATGAACAGTCAGAAGTTAGAGGCTTTATTTAGAAATTCCTCTGGACGGCAAGGCCTTTGTCTGGGCTCCATACACTGTGAGCACTGTGCTGATACTGGCTGTCATCCCAATTTATTTATTTCCAACAAAGTCACAGAGCTGGGTTAGTGACAACTAAACATAACCCATTAAGACAATAGATTGGTTCCATGGAGAAAGCAGAGGTTTTAAATAAACTGTGCCAAGAGCAGCAGGAAATGATAACCACCAGCCCGCCTCCACGACATCACCCCACCCCCCCCCCACCCCCCCCGGCAACACCGATACTGTATGAGAGACTAGGCCAGAGAATCTCAGTGAGGGGATTCACTGACAGAGGTGAAATCACGATCTTAGCTGTGGGTCAAATAATGATTGGTAAAGTTTGCATACCACTTTCCTAGTTATGTAATTCACATTTCAATTTATATAGCTCAATATCAGGAGTGTATTTTTACAACCTTATCTCTTTGTACTTTGCATATATTGGTGTGTGCAGAAAATCATTTTGTTCCTGTATTTTATATTGCATAAACACATTTCATTAATATTGTCTCTGTTAATTCCTCATTGTAGATGTATTCTTGAATCTGTTCTTCATATGAGTTATAAAGAGTAACATTCCAATTCTGGTAAATGGGGAACATCACTGTACCTCCACCCTGTCTAATCAGCCATGTCCCCCCGTCCTCTCCGTCTTCTGTCTTTTCCCCAATATCACAATCACAATGTAATTGAAGCCCATTCAATGACACTCATGATAGTTCCTTAACATCGATGACATCAACAGCATGACCCACACCTGCCCTCTATGATCCTGGAATAACAATCTGAACTGTGTTTGTCATGTGCAATTCTCTGTGAACGTATCCATGCCGTTTGTTTGTTGTAACCCACGATTTTCTTGGCACATTTTGCTATCAGATCATGGATGATAGTTGTTTTCTCAATGTTGTACAGATATTGCAATGACTGATCAGTAGTTACGAGATTCATTTCTGTACTTATGAACAGAGAAGCATGTTTATGTTCCAATAAACGTCTGGCATTACTTTCATATCCAAGGCTGACTGAATGATAACGCACAATCAATCGGCCATCTTCAACATTCCTTCCTTCAGTCACACTCGCAAATCACACCCAGATGCATATGTGTTCAACGTTATTTTGAATTTTAATAAAGTAGCATTGAATTCAAAGGGGTAACTGGAGCTATTTGTTCAGCGATTGTAATTATGTCAGTCTCCATGGATCGTATGCATCCCTAGGGAGTTTCTCTCTTCTATCAATAAGGGAATGTTTTCAGAGTTTTAACCCATAGTGTGAGCGGGACCCTGTCCAACAGCAATAAGAGGGATTAGCAGCTTCAGAGAGAAGGGCAGGAGAGATGGAAATCTGGGAACATTAGACTGGAATGTTCCAACAATGGATGAAAATCTGGGAAGATTAGACTGGAATGTTCCAACAATGGATAGCAGTTTATCCTATGGTCTTTACTGGCTTTCCCAGCCTTGGATATCATTAGCATCGCGGATTGAAGATGTACTGCTGGTTATTCAAGCTCGTTACTATCCTATCCTTGCTATAGTTAGGGTTCCTGGTAAGTCACTCTGTCTGTTTAGTGAAACGGTCTGAACTGATTCGATGCTCATAATATGCAGATTTTGGAAAGGTGCAAGCCAACGTTTTCAGCTCCAATCAAAGATTCCATTCCTTAAGAATTGTAACTAGCAAACTATTATTTACACGTTACTCACCAATACGCGAGGGTAAAACACACTGTTCTCAACTTCTTTGATTCGTTTTCTCCTGCAAAGTGTACATCTCCATATCTTCCCCACATACCAGTCCTGTCCAGTACCACTATTAAGGCGTCCCAGTCTCCTCGTCAGCCTCAGTTCAATTGCTGAATAAAACATCGTTTGTGCCTTTGTTAATTCCAGATACATTTATTTCAATTCCCTTCGAACCACGTGTCCATTGCAAAATAATTGCACTTGGGATGTTTAACTTGTTCTCCGCACAAAATCTGAAAGATGGGCAGACAGTGTATGGTGGGTCACGTCATTGGCACATATTCTAGATGCACATAATAATAATCTGTTGATATCGGCTTGTCTTATCCCATTAGAGATGCAGTTGGTTATCTTTTTCTGGTCAAATCTCTGTTTAACTGCAAACCATTGGCAATTACTTTCACAATTTATTGTCCTGTGGAACAGCTGAAACAGCTATTCAGTTCAAGATCGGCATAACATGCTGGCCTGACCATGGCTGCACACATCCCGTGAGGGCAGAACAAAAGGAAAGGTAGCTCCCTTCCTCTGCCTGCATCCCATTTTCCAACGGCTCATTTCCATTCAGGTGGGTAGCCATTCACTGTTTTAGATGTATTCTTTGTGATTGAGTATCTTCCAAGAGTGATGTCCATCTCCATGGGCACCTCTGGTGCTGGCTTTATTGATGCTGACCTACAGATGTGAGGATGTTTTAAAATTCTACATCAGTGGCAGTGCATTGTAAATGAATTGTTTCCTGTGTCACACGAAAGAAATGGAGCCAGGTAAGTGAGGGAAATGAATTATTGTGATCAAACCGGAGAGTGTTGTTGAGGCAGTATTTGGGGTATTGTGGACAGATTTTCGTTTCTTTATATGGAGTGATCTCCTTACCACAGAAAGAGTGAAGAGGAGTTCCACCAGATTAATCCCTGGGATGATGGCACCATGAGGAGTGAATGAAAGTTGATCTGTAGCGCTGTGAGAGAATAAGAGGTGATTGCATTGAACCCTGAGAGGGATGGACAATCACTCCTTATATTCTAAACAGACAATGGGAAGGTGATAAATTCCATGACTACTATTTCACTCAGGATGCATGATTCGGGATAGTTTAAGTGCCTGGGCGGACGTTACGCCCACCCACCCCAACCCCTACTCCCCATTGAGAGAGACGGAGAGGTCCAAGTTTTGAATAAACTCTCCCCACATTAATACAGTGCAGTTGGTGTGTGATCCTGCACTGAATGTCATATTATCCACCACCCCGACAGCAGCCACAGTACCTTCATTCCACAACAGTTAATTATTCCAAACAGCTTCTGACCTTCATGAAGAACATGAATCTATCTTCTCAGAGATGCACGGTTTTTCCTTAAGGTTTAGACCAGAAGACTATAAGACATTGAAGCATAAATTAGGACAGTTAGCCCATCGGATCTGCTCCGTCATTCAATCATCGCTGATAGGTTTCTCAAACCCATTCTCCGACCTTCTCCCCGTAACCCTTCATCCCCTGGATAATCAAAAACTATCCATCTCCGTCTCAAATATACTCAATGACCTGCCCCCACATCCTTCTGTGGCAATACATTTCAAAGATTCACCTTTCTATGGTTCAATAACTTTCTCCTTATCACTGTTCTAAAAAGTGTTCCGTTTCATTTAAGGCTGTGCCCTCGGATTCTAATCCAATGGAAACATCTTATCAGCATCCACTCTCTCCAGGTCATTCAGTATCCTGTCTATTTCAATTACATTCCCTCTCATCCTTTCAAACTTTATCAAGTAGAAAACCAGAGTACTCAAACATTCCTCATGCAATAAGCTTTTCATTCCTATGACCATTCTCGTGAAAATCTTCTGAACACACTCCAGGATCAGTACGTCCTTCCTGAGGTATGGAGCTCAAAAATGAGCACAATACTTCAATTCTTTTCGTAGTAAATGCTCCCAATCATAATTGCAATTGCCCTCCTAACTACTGCCTCAACCTGCAAGCTGACCTTGAGAGAACCCTGAACTAGAACTCCCAAGTCCCTTTGCACTTCAGATTTCTGAATTTTCTCTCCATTTAGAAAATATACCATGCCTCTATTCTTCGTGCCAAAGTGCATGACCTCACACTTTCCAACTTTGGAATGCATCTTGCGATCTCTTTACCTGTCCAAATCCTTGTTCAGCCTTTCCTCAATACGAACTGACCATCATCCTATCTTTGTATCGTCTGCAAACCTAACCAGAGTGCCCTCAATTCCCTCATCTAGATTCGTTACTGTAACAAGTAAAAAGTTATGATTCCAACACTGAGCATTCTGGATCGCCACTTGTTCCCGGCTGCATCCTGAGAAGTACTCTTTTATCCCCACTCTCTGCTTTGTGCCAGACAGGCAAGCGTCTATCCATGCCACTACCTTGCCTCTAACACCACGGACCCTTATCAGACTCAGTAATCTCCTGTGTGACACCTTGTCAAAGGCCTTCTTGAATTCCAGGTGGATAGCATCCATTGGCTGTGCTTGGTTGAGCTGCTCATTTCCTCTTCAAAGAATTCCAATAGATTTGTCAGGCATTAACTTCCCTTGATGAAATCATGCCGACTTGCTCCTAAATTACCAAACACTTTCAACTATTCAGAAATCTCATCCTTCACAATGGATTCCAGGATCTTACCCATGACAGAGGATAAACTATTAATGGTGGGTTTCTTTTGTCTTTTTCCTTACTCCCTTGTTAAAAAGGGGTGTCACGTTAGTGGGTTTCCGGTGCTCTGGGATCGTTCCTTATTCTAGTGATTTCTGAAAGATAACCACGATCGCCTACACTCCCTCTTCAGCTATCTCCCTTATAATACTGGGATGTAGTCCATCTGGTTAAGGTTATTTAACCACCTTTGGACCATTACATTTTTTTCTAGCATGTTCTCCATGGTGGTGGCCATCATACTCAGCTCTGGCCCCTCAATCTCTTGAATGTTTAAGGTATTACTCGTGCCTTCCACCATGAAAGCTGATGCAAAGTATTTATTCAGTTCCTTGACCATTTTCTCGTTCCCCACTGCTATCTGTCCAGTATCATTTTCCAGCAGTCCAATATTCACTTTTGCAGCTCTTTTGTACTTTATATATCGAAAGAAACTGTTACAGTCTTCCTTTATATTACTGGCTAGCTTATCCCCATATTTATTAATCATCCTTCCTTATTTTATTTTGTTTGCCCTCTGTTTTGTCTTTGTAAGCTTTCCAATCCTCAGGTTTCCAACTGCACTTTGCCACATTATAACATTTCTCTTTTGCTTTTATGCTATATCTGACTTCCCTAGTCAGCTATGGTTGTCCCATTCTCCCTATACAAGCCTCTTTTTCCTTACGATAAATCTCTGCTGTATCCTGAATTACTCCAAAAATCTCCTACCATTGCTGTTGTACTGTCTTTCCTGCTGGGCCCGTCTCCCAGTCAATTCTACCCAGATCCTCACTCATGTCTGTGCAATGGCCTTTATTCAGCTGTAGTACCGTTATTTCTGATTCTAACTTCTCAATCTGAAACTGCAGAGTAAATTCAATCATATTATGATCACTGTCACTTTCAGCTCCCCTCTTCTAGTCTACCTGCACAAACTGCTCCAAAAAGCCATCTCGTAGACATTCCACAAATTACTTTTCCTGCCAACCACTATCAATCTGAATTCCCAGTCCATCTGTATAATAAAATCCCACATGATCACTGTAACTTTGCCTTTCCTGCAGATCTTTCTAGCTCCTGGTGCATCTTACACCCCAGCTCCCTGTATATAACTCCAACTGCATTTTATCACCTTTTTGATTCTTTAATTCTACTGACACAGTTTCTATACCATCTGACCTTATTTCATTTCTTATTATTGATTATTGATTCAATTCCATTCTTAATACCGAGACAACTCTTTCTCTCTGCCCAACTGCCTATCTTTTCGACAGGATGAATATCCATGAATATTCAGCTCCCAATCCTGATGCTCTTGCAGAGATGTCACTGTAATGCCCATTATGTCGTACCTGCCAATTTATGGATGAGTCACAAGCTCATTCACCTTATTCCTTATACTGCATGCATTCCGATATAATAGTTTAGTCCTGTATTACCCGTTGCTCTTCTCATTGTCATGTGTTTTTCCAGCAGTTGGTACCTATACGGACCCTGACCACTGGATCATTCCCCTCCCGCTCCAAGTTCTGCAACCTAGATGATATATCCCAAACCTGAGCACCATGTATACAACACAACGTTCAGAACTCTTAACCCTGATCACGGAGAACAGTATCTATGCTTTTAACTATACTATCTCCAATTATCCATCATTGGCCAGCCTGGTGACACAGCAATGCTGCCTCACAGTGCGAGGGACTTGGGTTCATTTCCAATTTCTGGACCCTCTCTGTGTGGACTTTGTACATTCTTTCCGTGTCTGCATTGGGAGCATTAACTCTTTTCTCTCTCCACAATGCATCTCTGTGTTTGCTTCAGATTTCTACCATCTAGAGTATTTTTGCTTTTGTTCGATGGAAAAATGCAGCAAATGTGACAGGTTTTTGTAAAAGCAGCTGTGGTTCGCGGTTTCCTCAGGGTGTTTAGGAATCTTGCCCGGTCACTTGTCTGAGTGCAGTGTCCCTGGATGCCCATTCCATCTCTCTCAGTTCCTTCAGTCCATCGTCACTACATGCAGCCTTTCCTTGTGTCACCCCGGGACTCCCCACACTCCATTGCCTGACACTGGATACTCTCTTCGCAGGACTGTGCACACATCGACATTGGGTACTTTCTGACCCGCTGGAGATACTGGGTAAAGACCCTGCCATTGAAAGAAATAGAATAACTAGAATCCAGTTGAATAGCAAAGCTGAGTAAACAGGCTGAATTACATCCATCTGCTCTGACATTTTCTAATCTTCTGTTTATCCTCGTCCATCTGCAAATAGATGGTCCATATGTATGCCTTGTCAAACAGGTTTGGTGGCAGGGATAGATATCTGATCCGGTGGTCATTGGACTGATTCGGTGGTCTCACTTTCCTGACAGTAGAATATGTCACGTGCAAGTGAAGTTAGGAATCGTAAGGTAGCACAGTTAAATACACGATCAAAGTGCTGGTCGGGGAGGCAGCATTTCCGATATGTGGATCATTGGGGTCCCGAGTCGGTGGGATATGCACAAAAAGGACGGTATGAACCTGAACTGGCAGCAATTTGCGATATGTGGATTATTGGGATTCACGGGTCAGTAGGTTATACACAAGAAGGACGGGATGCACATGAACTGATAACAATCTCCGATATGTGGATCATTGGGATTCCCGGGTTGGGAGGATATAAACAAGCTGAAACTTTATTGCTGGAACAGCACAGCAGGTCAGGCAGCATCTAGGGAACAGAAGATTCGACGTTTCGGGCACATGCCCTTCTTCAGGAATCTTCTATCTCGTGCTCCCACGAGGAGGTTGAACAGTTCATCCACTACACTAACACCTTCCACCCCGACCTCAAATTCACCTGGACAGTCTCGGACTCCTCCCTCCCCTTCCTAGACCTTTCTGTTTCTATCTCAGACGACCGAATCAACACTCTTACAAGGATATAAACAAGACATATAGAATGGACTTGAGCAGGCAGCAATCTCCTGGCAGGCAGGTTTGCTGTTATCCTTTACGAGGGTTAAACTAGTGTGTGGCGGTGGTGGGGGAGGGGTGTGCGGAACCACAGAATAGGTCCACAGGTACATTAACTGAAGAGTTGGAGACGAATCCCAGTACAGCTAAGACCAACAAAACAAAGAGTGTACTGAACACAGTGGCCTGTCAGTCTGAAGTGGGCTGATTTTAATATGAGGAATCTTTTTGTTTGAACAGATATTTCAATGTCGCTGTATGTCAGAAAATAGGAAGAGATAATGGTTAATTGTCCACTGTGCCCTTCACTGGACTAGCTTGTCTCTCCAGGCACCAAAACCTGTTACTGTGGGTCAGAGAACTTCAGAATTAATACAACACAGAAGGAGGCCATTCAGCCCACCATGCGTCCATGAGCTCTCCAACTTGACAACTCGAAAATAGAGGGAATGATCGGAGCTAGACTGAGAGGGAGAGGAATAAACAGAGAGAAAGACAGTGAAGTTAGATAAACAGAGTGAAAAAAGAGCGACAGAGTGAATGAGAGCAAGGAGTGTCAGATGAATGTGAAGTTAGGTCAGGAGACAGCATGAGGAGAAATACGCAGAAACTTTAGAAACTCTCGCAGACTGTAAGCCCTTTGTCTGGTGCCATACCCTATGAGCACCATGCTGATATTGGCTGTCATCCCAGATCATTTATCGCCAAAAACATCCCAGAGCTGAGTTGCTGACAGCTAAACACAATCCAATAGACTAATAGATTGGTTCCAGGGAGAAGGTGGATTAATTTAAATATGAAACTTTATTGCTGGAACAGCACAGCAGGTCAGGCAGCATC
>NC_057717.1:67655340-67684380 GCF_004010195.1 Chiloscyllium plagiosum | reverse complement strand
TCCAATAGACTAATAGATTGGTTCCAGGGAGAAGGTGGATTAATTTAAATATTCCAGGCCAACAGAAACTTGTAGCCAATCTAGACACTGCGTGAGAGGCAGGGTGGAATCTCAGTGAAGGCAATCACTGGCAGAGGGGAAATCGGGATCTCAGCTGTGGGTCAAATAATTATTGATAAAGTTTGCACACCACTTCCATGGTTCTGTAATTCACATTACAATTAATATAGCTCCACATAGTAAGTGTATTTTAACAATATTGTCTTTTTGTAGTTTTTGTATTTTGGTATGAGCAGAAAAGCTTTTTTATCCTTGTATTTTGTACTGAATAAACACATTTTATTACTGAGGAAGAAAGGACCTGTTCAGACGGGACAGTCGTCATCTGAACCGCGCTGGGACCAGAGTCCGAGTGAACCCTAACCAAGGCTGTAGACAGAGCTTTAAACTGATTAGGAGTGTGTGTGTGCGCGGGGTGGGGGTGCAGTTATAGGGTTTAATTAGAAACGTCGAATTAAAAGAGGAGGCAAGAGTACAGAACTCAGCAGAGGTTATTAAAATCTGCAGCACTGACACAAATAGGATAGAGCATCTGGAAATGTTTAACAATCAAACTTCAAGCGCACTGCACAAATGAATGACAATGAGAAGAGGGACGGTTAATGCAGGACTGAAGGTGTTACAACTGAATGCATGCTGTATAAGGAATAAGGTAAATGTGCTTGTGGCGTAAAATTAAATCGGAAGGTATGAAGCGACGGGCACCACAGAGATGTGGCTTCAAGGCGATCTGAATATTTAAGGATATTTATCCTATCGAAAAGATAGGCAGGTGGGCAGAGGGGGTGGATTTGCATTATTAGTAAGAAATAAGATTAAATCAATAGTAAGAAAGGAAGTAAGGTCAGATTATGTAGAATCTGCGTGGGTAGAATTGAGGAACCACAAAGGTAAGACAACCACAGTTGAAGTCTTGTACAGGACTCCAAAGTGTAGTCAGGAGCTGGGGCACAAGATACACCAGGTGATAGAAAAGATGTGTAGGAAAGGCACAGTACAGTAATCATGGATGATTTCAGTATGCAGAAGAACTGGTAACATCAGGTTGGCAGTGGTTCGCAAGAAAAGGGATTTTAGGAATGTTTATGAGATGGATTTTTGGAGAAACTTCTGGTGGAGCCCACTCGGGAACAGTTGATACTGGATTTAATGACGCAGGATTCGTAATGGAGATTAGGGTGAAGGTAAACTTCTGAAGCAATGATCAGAACATGGTTGAATTTATTCTGCAATTTGAGAGAGAGGAGATAAAATCAGAGGTAACAGTATTTCAGCTGAATAAAGGCAACTACAAAGGCATAAGAGAGAAGCTGGGTAGAATTGACTGGGAGAGGGGTCAAGCATGAAAGACAGGGGAACAGCAATGGCAGCAGATTCCAAAATTAATTCAGGAGTCACAGCAGAGATTCTTGCCGAGGAATAGAGGCATTGTACAGGGAGGATGAGGCATTCAGTGCTGACGACAGAAGTCATGGATTGCATACAAGCAAAAGAGCAAGCTTATAATATGGTGAGGGGCAGTGGGAAACTAGAGAATTGGGAAACTTACAAAGACTAACACAGGGCAATAAAAGGACAGAGAACATTAGATATGGAGATGGGCTAACCAGTAATACAAAGTAGACTGTAAGAGGATCTTTAGGTATATAAAGTGCAAAAGTGAATATGGACCACTGGAAAATGATGCTGGAGAGACAGTAGTGGAAAACAAAGAAATGAATGAGGAACTTTGCATTAATGTTCATGGTGGAAGACACGAGTAATTTCCCAAAAATTGAAGAGAGTGAGAGAGCAGAGCTGAGTATGGTGGTCATCACCAAGGTAAACATGCAAGAAAACTGAATGGCCTGAATTTGGAGAAATCACCTGAACCATATGGACTACACCCCAGCATTGTAAGGGAGATAGCTGAAGAGATAGTGAAAGTGAAAGTGGAAATCTTTCAGGAATGACTAAAATCAGGATTGGTTGGAAAATTGCTAACGTGACACTCCATTTAATAAGGGAGTTAGGCAGAAGATGGAAAATTACAGACTGATTAGCCTAATCTTGTTTGTGGGAAACATCCTGGAATCCATCGTGAAGGATGGAATTTCTGAATACTTGGAAGTATTTAGCAAAATAGTGCAAAGTCAGCATTGTTTAATCAATGGGAGCTCATGCCTGACAAACCTGCTGGAATACTTTGAGGGAGTAACGAGCAGATTTGACCAAAGAGAGCCATAGCTGTTATCTACCTGCTTCTCTAAAATCCTTTGATAAGGTGCCACGCAGGAGGCTATTGAGAAAGCTTAGGGCCCCTGGTGTTACAGGCAAGGTGCTAGCTTGGATAGATGCATGGCTGTCTGATAGAAAGCAGAGAGGGGGGATAATAGTATACTTCTCAGGATCGCATCCAGTGACAAGTGGTATTCCTCAAGACTCAGTGTTGGGACCACAACATTCGCGTGGTGCATTAATGGTCTACATGTAGGAACTGAGGACATTCTGACTAAGTTTCAAACAGTGCAAAGATGGAATAGAGGGATAGGTAACATCGAAGAGGTGGTTCGGCTGCAGGAGGGTGCAGTAGCACCCTCTAGCACCCCTCTGATGCTCGCCTTCCAGACCACCAACCTCAGGATACAACGCATCATCCTCCGCCATTTCTACCACCAACAGTCAGACCACACCACCAGAGATATACTTCCCTCCCCACCCCTATCAGCATTCTGCAGAGACCATTCCCTTCACGATTCCCTCATTAGGTTCAGGATTCCCCACTCCCACACCCCAACAAGCCACCTTCCACTCCCGGCACCTTCTCTTGCCATTGCAAGAGGTATGAAACCTGTGCCAACAACTTCCTCCTCACCTCAATCCAAGGCCCCAAAGGATCCTTCCATATCAGGCAGAGAATATCCTGTGCATCCAAATACCTCATCTACTCTGTCCATTGCTCCTGGTCTCCTCTACACTGGGGAAACAGGACGTCAACTTGCAGAACGGTTCAGGGAACACTCTCCGTCACACACCCAACAACCCACTTCCCTGTGGCTGAACACTTCGCCTCCCCCTACCACTCCTCCAAGGAAGTGCAAGTTCTTGGCTTCCTCCACTTCCACATTCTAGCCACCAGACGTCTGCCTTATTTAAGAATAAGGCAGATAGGTTCTTGATTGTAAAGGGGATAGAAAGTGGAAGAATCTTAACAGCCATCATTGAATAGCGGAGCAGGTTCAATGGGCCCAATGGCCAAATTTCTGCTCCAATGTCTTCTGGTCGTATGGTTAATATTGAGTCTTCTCATTCCTCATTGGAGATGTATCCTGGAATTTGATTTTCTTATGATTTATAAAAAGTAACATCCCAATACTGATGACTGGGAAATATCTTGTTCCCTCCCTCCAGTCCCTGCATCCATGTCCCCAATAACATAATCACACTGACACTGAAAACCAGTGCATGGTACTTAATCACAGTTGATTGACATCGACAACATTAACAGCATGACACTCACCTGCCCTCTCTGATCCTCGACTTTTAGTTGAATTTTGTGTCTCATCATATTCTCTGTTAACATATCCATTGCATTTGTCTGTTATAACTCATGTTGTCGTAGGCATATTTGCCTGTCAGGTTATGGTCTAGAAACGTTCTCTCCATATTTTGCTGACATCATAATCAATGATCAGTAGTTACAGACTGTATGTTTCCATTTGTAAACGGAGATACCTGATTATGTTCTGACAACCCTTTGACATTACTCCCATATCCAAGGCAGATTGAATGATTACACGCAATCAATCTACCATCTCCAATATTCCTTCCCTCAGCCACCCCCACATATCCCAAGCTAAATGAGTAAATTTTAAACGTTCTTTTGAATTTTAATAAAATCAATATTGAACTCAAAGGGGTGAAATGGAGGTATTTGCTCAGTGACTGTGATTAATGTCAATCTCCGTGGATCCTAATTATCCTAGTGGAGAGTTTCCATCGTTGAAAGATAAATGGGCTCTGTTCAATTTGCTATCCCGTAGTGTGAGTAGGAGCATCACTTCCAGCACTAACAGGGATCAGCAGCTCGAGCGAGAGGGGGAGGAGAGATCAGAATCTGAAAACATTAGAAAGGGCCGTTACAATAATGGTTCATAATCTGAGGACCATGGATTGGAATGTTCCAACAATGGATCAGAATCTGAGAACATTAGACTGAAATGTTCCAACGATGGACAGGAGTTTATCCTTGGGTCTTTACTGGCTTTCTCAGCCTTGGATATCATTAGCATATCGGATCCTGGATATCCTTTGGATTATTCAAGGTGGTTACTATCCCATCCTTGCGATAGTCGGTGTTCCTGGCAAATCATTAGATTTGTCTACTAAACATTTTGGAAAGTGCAAGTCAATTTCGTCAGTTCCAAACAAAAATTAATTTCCTTATATGTTATAACTATCAAACTACGATTTATAAATTACTCAATGCTATGCGAGAAGGAAGCAGACTCTTTTCAAACTCCATAATCCATTTTGTCCTTCACAGATTTACATCTCCATGTCCTCCCCACTCACCAATCCTGTCCAATACCATCATCATCATATCCCAGTCTCGTCCTCAGTCTCAGTGCAATATCTGAATAAACCATTTGTGCCTTTGTTCAATCCGGATGCAACAGTTTCACGTTTCTTGTAATCACATGTCCGTCACTAAATAGTTGCTATTGAGAATGTTTAACTTGTTCTCTGCACATAAGGGAAGACAGTTTATGGTGGTCAAGCCAGTGACTCATAATCTGGAACCACAGAATAATGGTCTGTTGATATCTCATGAAGGAAATTGAGGAGTTTAAAAGCAACCATTATCATTTGTTATAACAAAACAATCTGCTTGCCTCAAGTCCTTTAGGGAAGTCAATGTGTCATGCTTCCCTCGTCAGGTTTCCGTGCGACTTCTGTGATGAACACGTGGGTGTACTGTACCTTTGAGAGAATTTAAAACCAACAAGAACTACCTGGCAGCACCAAGAGTTCAGAAAAGTAGATATAATGTAACATTTGGTCAAACAACCCCATTAGCTCATTGTCTCGAAACAAATTCAGCAAAACATTTTAAATTATACCCCAAAATACCCACCTCCAACTAAGTTTTAATTTATTATATTGACAATTGTAACAGCCAACGATACAATCCAATAGTTTGGCGGTACAATACCATGGAAAATTGAACAGTTGAGAAGAGAACTTCCAAGCTGCATGCATGCAAAGACTGCCTGAAAAATAGCTCTCTTATAGGTAGAGTCCCCAAGAAGAAAAGAAGACAGGAATATGGAGAAGAACCGAAAGCTTCCTGGTTTTGAGATAACAAGTTTTGTTTTATAAATCATAATTGGGAGTTTTATCGGACCAGTATTGTGGAGGGAGAAGGTAAAAGACAGGTTAGAGGAAGAAGTTGTAAATAGTCGCTCGTTTATTATTCTCTGTTATACTTTAAGAAATAAAGTTGTTAATTTTTACTTTAAATAGATTTAGACTCTAGAATTATCACAAATTACTGCATTGGATAAATCTTTTCTCTTTTGCTGGTTTTAATTAAGCAGAAAGATTTATCCTGTGTTGTAACACTACAAAACCATAGCAATGCGTTTTACTCTTTATGGTACTGTGGAATAGCTGAACCAGCCGCTCAGTTCAAGATCTGCATAACATGCTGCCCTGACCAGGGCTTCATACATCCTGTGAGAGAAGATAATGGTAAGGATAGCTCCCTTTCTCTGCCTGTTTTCTGTATTGCTACATCTCATTTCCATTCAGTATCGTGATCATCCCCTATTTCAATCTCATTGAAATTCTCCCCGAGAGAACTGCACATCTCCATAGGTATTTCTGGTGCTGGCTTTATTGATGCTGACGTGCAGATGTGAGGGACTTATAAATTCACTCCATCCATGCCTGACATGATCTTATAAACTTCAATATGATCCTCCCTCAGTCTCATGCACACAGAAGTAAAACGTCCTAGCTTGTCCAAACTCTTTCTATAACTCAAACCATTGAGACCTTGGCAACATCCTTGTAATTTTTTTCTGCACTCTTCCCAGTTTAATAACATCCTTCTTATAGCAAAGTGAACAAAACGGACCATAACGCTACCAATATGGCCTCACCAACTTCCGGTATAATTGCAACATAACTCCCTAATTTCGATACTCACTGATATAAACCGATTAAGGCCAGTGTGCCAAAAGCTTTCTTCACTGTCTACCTCTGAATCAACTTACAGAGAACCATGCACCTGAATTCCAAAGTCCCTCTGTTCCACTGCATTCCTTAGGACCCAAGCATTCACCATGATACTCCAACCTTGATCTGACTTCCTAAAATGCAAGAACTTACACTGATCTACATTAAAATTCATTTGCCATTTCTCAGCCCAAATCTCCAGCTGACCAAGATACTGCTATAATTTCTGAAATTTCTGATACTCTTCCTCACTCTCCATGATGCCGGCTGTTTTAGTGCCGTCTTCAAACTTACAAATCATGCCTGTACATTCTCATGTAAATCATAGACATATGTAATATGTAGTGGTCCCAGCACCAACCCCTGAGGTATTACACTATTCACAGGCTTCCAGTCTGACCAGCATTCTTCCAGTATTAATCTCTGCTTCCTACCATCAAGACAATTTTGTGCCTAATTTGCCAGCTACCCCTGAATTCCATGCGATCTAACCTCCCAGAGCGGCATACCATGTGGAACCTTATTGAAGGCCTTATTGGAATCCATGTAGACAACGTATACCACCCTCAACGTTGCTGGTCACATTAGGAAAGAACTCCAACAACATTGTGAGACATGACCTCCCTTGCACAAGCTCCCGTGCTGAATTTGATGAAGGGCTTTTGCCCGAAACATCGATTTTCCTGCTCCTCGGATGCTGCCTGACCTGCTCTGCTTTTCCAGCACAATTCTAATCTTACTCCGAACCACACCCTGTCTTTCCAAATGCATGTATATCCAATCTATCCGAATCTTCTAAAGTAACCTACCCACTAGATTTTAGAATGACTGGTCTTTAGTTCCCAGGTTTACTTTTGTAGCATTTTTTGAATACGGGCTCAGCATTCGCTATGCTCCAGTCGTCCAGGACCTTAGTCGTTGGCCAGGGATGATAGAAACGAAGCAATCAGTGCTCCCGCAATTTCTTCTCTATCGTCCTATCCTCCTGCGGTGTTCCTGGATATAACTGGTCAGGACCAGGAGTTTTTAGCAATACTGCAAAGTCTGAAACATACGTCTATTTATTTCAGGTACAAACACCAAAGAGTAAGACAAATTAGTAAATATGTTAATCAGAGGAAGTGACTTCAGACGAATTCCAGCTATTGTGGAAACCTGAGAATTCTCAGAAATTAACCATCCAAAAAAGGAAGGCCATGAAACTGAAAAGGAAATCAAAAACAAAACATACATGCTAACAAACAGGAACACAAAGACTGCATCAATCTGGAATCTATATTTCAAAGGAAACAAAATGAAAGCAAGGTCAAATGTGGAAATTTGTAATCGGGAGAGGAGAGGTCATTGTGGAGAACAGGGAAATGGCCAAGAAAACAACCAGTTACTTTGCATCTGTCTTCATGGAGGAAGATCCAGAAAATCACCCAGTAATACCAAGTGATCATATCGGACTCCTGGAGCTAAAGACATAAAGTCAATTCATATCAGTACCAAGGTAGTACTTGAACATGGAGCTGGATTGAGCATTGCTAAGTCTGACGAAACAGATGTACTTCCTATCAAAATGTCGGAAATAAATCACCAATTGCACTGTCGATGACTGTGTTTTATTTTCCTGCACATTCTGTAGAGACCGGAAACTATTGTGGATAAACGTGAAACAAGCACGCTAAATGAATGGAAGAGATCCAAACAGCTACAAAGGGAAAAAGACATAGTGTGGAGAACTGCAGACCTGTTAACTTGACGTTTGTAGTGAAACTGCTGGAATCTATTACACAGGATGACATTTTTGCTATTTAGAAGTTAACAGCAACAACGTCGAGAATCAGCTTGCATTTCTGATAGAGAAATCATACTTGATAAACTTCTGAATTGATTGAAGTTGTTTCTTATAGCATAGATGATGGGGAACCAGTAGAAGTGGCATATATTGGATTTTCGGAAGGGTTTCTATAAGATCTCAGTGAGTTCGTAAATGCAATGAATGTGAAGGGTATTTGGAGGAATATATGTAAGTGGAAAGTTAAAGTTTGGTTCGCCTACATATAAGAGAGTCAGAACATTGATATAAAGACATGTTGAAGCAGTTTCACAGTGCGTTGATGCGACTGTATCTGGAGTATTGGTGACCGAATCTCAGAAAGAATATATGACTAGTGCAATGGAGATTCTACAGATTAACCCCTAAAATAGTGAGATTGCCTGATGAGGAAACTCGGCCTGTGTTCTCTAGAGTTTCAAAGAATGAGAGGTGGGTCACAGTGAAACTTAGAAAATTCACAAAACATATGACAAGTTGACAATTTACAGAACGCTTCCCTCACTGTCTATTCCACATTCAAGGCAAATAATGGCAGGATCTGGGACAGGCCAGTTAAGACTGCAAATAAGGTGGAGATTCTTCACTTGGAGGGGACTAACTAACACAGGGGCATGGAAACCTATTGGCAGGCAAGATTAGTGAGAATCTCCAGATATTCCCCAAGTGTGTCCTGCGGAATAGAATAACCAGGGAATATGTAGGACTCATTAGTGACTTGCCAAGTTGCAAACAAATCAACTTTAGTGGTAGGAGACAGACGGTGGTGGTAGAAGGCTGTTTGTGCGATTGGAGGCTAGTGTCCAATGGTGTACCACGGGAATCAGTGCTGTGGCTCTTAATATTTGTGATTCGGAGGTGTTGGTGTTGGACTGGGGTTGACAAAGCTAAAAATAGCATAACAACAGGTTATAGTCCAAAAGGTTTATTCGGTGGCACTAGCTTTCGAAGTGCTTCATCAAAGCGCACAACCACCTGATGAAGACGCAGCGCTTCTAAAGCTCGTGCCTCCGAATAAACCTGTTGGGCCATGAGCTGATGTTTTCTGATTTCAAACCTTACCATCAAGGATGCAACTGTGAATACGGACGAGGGGTGTGTGTGGGGGTGGTGGTGTCATAAGTAAGTTTGTGTTTGATACAAAGATTGGCCAGGTAGTTGGCAGTGAGGAAGAAGGCCTTATGTTACAGGAAGATACAGATGGAATTGTCAAATGGTCACATCAATGGCAGGTGGAATGTAACCCTGATAAATATGAAGTCATGCACTTTGGAAGAAGGAACCAGGCAGGGGAGGACTCAATGAATGGCAGCACACTGGGAAGCTCAGATGGTTCTTCTCCACACATCCCTGAATGTGGCTGGATAACACACAATTTTGATAAAGCGTACGGGAGCGTAAACACAGCTTTCACACATCGAAGCATAGATTATAAGAGCTGTGCGGAACTTTCGTTAGCCAAGATGGAATACTGTGTGTAGTTCTGGGAGCTACATTACAGGAAGGATGTGATTGAACTTGGGGGATGCAGAGGAGATTCACCAGGATGTTCCCTTGGATGGACCATATCAGCTATGGGGAAAGGCTGGATAAGCTCGGGCTGTTTAGTTTGGAGCAGAGAAGGCTAAGGGGGACACGAATCAGGAGGATCCGATTACAAGGGACATTGTCGGGGTGGATAGACAGCAGGTGGTCCTTTTAATCAACGTGAAGGTTTTGAGGCTTAGTGAGGATTTGAAGACTGTTTTTCACCCAAAGTGTGTTGGGGTCTGGGATGCACTTCGTGAGAGGCGAATTGTCATGGTAACCTCAAAACCATTAGAAAATACATGGCTGTGCACTTGAAATGCCATCAGATTCACAGCGACGGGTTTTGTATTAGAAAGTGGGGCTAATGCAGCATTTTTGATAGTACAGAGTCTGTGCTTCTATGATTGTATGGCTGTGGAAGGTCAATCATTCAGTAGCTTAAGATAGGAATTGATGGGTTTCTGAAGAATATCTAATCAAAGTGTACATGAGTGAACTTGTAATATCTTCTGAAAATACGTCAATGGCAAAATTAAGAGAAAAAGGTGCAGCTTTCTTACAGTCTGATACCAGATAATTGAGGACAGGGAAATAGCAGATCAATGGAGCAAATACTTCATTTGTGCCTTCACAGAAGAAAAAAAAAAACAATAAAATTTCCTCGCAATACTAGAGAACTTTAGTCTGGTGAGAAAAAGGGAATAGAATGAAATTAGCAATTAAAACGTTTTGGAGAAAATATTGGACTGAAATTAATGGGCATAGACAAAGTCAACAGAGGTTTATGAAATAGGAATCATATTTGAGAAAGTGGCTTTTAGCAAAATTATGGAGAAGGTATCAACGCAATACGATTGGAATCTCAGAAAGGTTTTTGATAAAGCCCCAAGCCTATTGTGCAAATTCGAATCCTATGGGACTGGGGCTACTATATTGTCAATGTTTCAGAATGGGAGAGCTGGCTGGAAACAGTGAGTAGGAATAAAACCATGTATTTTTTTGGAATGGAAGGCTTGGAGGATATAATAAGGTTCGAGATTTGGCATTCATCTATTCCCAAAAACACGTCATATCTTTGGTTGAGGGGCTCAATTGCAATATTCCCAAGTCTGCTGACGGCACTAAACGATGTCAGCTTGTGAGTGGATGTGGAGGATTTAAAAAAGGCTCCAAGGTGATTGAGACAAGTGGAGTGAATGGGCAAATACCTCACAGATGGAGAGCAATGGCAGAGATGAGAGGTTGTGTACTTTGATGGGATCAATTGAATGGTAGCCTATCATTTGAAAATGGATTGGTTCAAAAATGTTGATCTATAAATGAACTTAAGCTGCATTTTTGATTATTTCTGCGCAGCCTTCCGAGTCCGTGTAGGGCAGTGAGTTCTGAACACGGAAGTCAATACTGGGAATTGGCAAGCTGTATACAGTGTACATAGACCCAGCAAGTGGGGAGCTGTAACATTGAATAGAATCTGGATCTCCCTGTACACCAGTCACTGAAAGCAATATTGCAGGAGCAGAAAGCAGGTAGGAAGATAAATGATTTATTCACCTTCATTTCAGGGGGATTTAGAATGCAGGAGTAAGGGTCATTTACTGCAACTGTACAGGGCCTTGGTGGGACCTCATCTCGAACATTGTGCAGTGTTGTGTGCAGTTTTGGTGTCCTTACGTAATAAAGGGCAAACCTGACATTGAGGGAGTGCAGTGAAGGATGACCAGACTGATCTCTGGGATAACAGGTTAGTTGTGGCAGCAGAGTTTGGAGTGACTGGGCCTGTATTCCATGGGCTTTAGGAAAATGAGTGGAGATCTCAGTGAGATATATAAAACTCTGACAGGGTGTGACAGGTTGGAAGCAGCGATGATAGTTCACTTTGTAGAAAACGGTTCACGAATCGCATTGCAGTCAAATCGTACTTAATAAACAAACGTTATCAGAGAACTGCCTATATATTGATGGACCGAAGGCACTATATTTCATAAAGATAAAACATATTTTGAGATTTGAACATTGTCTGGGGAAAACTGCATTGAGGAGATGTTAGGCCATGAAATAGCATGGGGAAAGCTCAATGTGCTGAGTGACCTCCTCCTCTCCCGATGTTTCTGTTCAGTCTGTGGGAAAGCTCTGTAAATCTTGTCACAAGCTCTCAGATGCTGTGGTTCTGTTCGCCGAGCTGGAAGTTTTTGTTGCAAACGTTTCGTCCCCTGTCCTGGTGACATCCTCAGTGCTTGGGAGCCTCCTGTGAAGCGCTTCTGTGGTGTTTCCTCCGGCATTTATAGTAGCCTGTCCCTGCCGCTTCCGGTTGTCAGCTTCAGCTGTCCGCTGTAGTGGTTGGTATATTGGGTCCAGGTCGATGTGTTTGTTGATGGAGTTTGTGGATGAGTGCCATGCTTCTAGGAATTCCCTGGCTGTTCTTTGTTTGGCTTGCCCTATAATGGTAGTGCTGTCCCATTATGGGGCATTTTAGGGCAAGCCATTATAGGGCAAGCCAAACAAAGAACAGTCAGGGAATTCCTAGAAGCATGGCATTCATCCACAAACTCCATCAACAAACACATTGACCTGGACCCAATATACCGGCCACTACGGCGGACAGCTGAAACTGACAACCGGAAGCGGCAGAGACAGGCCACTATAAATGCCGCACGAAACACCACAGAAGCGCTTCCAAGCACTGAGGATGTCACCTAGACAGGGGACGAAACGTTTGCAACAAAAACTTCCAGCTCGGCGAACAGAACCACAGCAACGAACACCCGAGCTACAAATCTTCTCAAAAACTTTGAAGCTCTCAGATGTTAGGAAGGATTTCTATACAGGGTCAACAGGACTGTTTCCCATTCACTTTTCTGTTAACGAGGTTGATGCCGGGTGTAATGTCAGGTTTTATCCTTTAAGACCTCAGAGTAGTTTGATACAATTGAGTGTCTCAGGGACCATGCCTGTGCGTCTGGAGTCACGTTTAGGCCAGACCAAGAAAGCACGGGAGATTCACTTCCTAAAAGTATATTGGTAAAGGAGATCGATGTTTACAATCAACATTGGACACGAGATCACTATTACTGACACCAGATTTTAGGTCTCGATATTTTATTAATTATCTTTAACTTCCACCAGCTGCCAGAGCATTGGCCTGGTCTGGATTCGTAATCCAATGATATGTCCATTACAGCACCATCTCCACATGGGGACCTATCGGAAACCACACTGACCTGATTACTTCGGTGCTACTTGACACCTATATCAAAAAATATTCCCACCAATTTGACTGTCCTGATGGGACTGAGGGTGTGGAAATTGGTCAGATTGTAATTATTCTCCTATTCAGGGACTGGACAGAGTTGAGTAATTTTCCACATTGCCAGGAAAATATCAGAGTTGTAGCTGGAATAAAACAGCTTCCCCAGGGACACGGCTTGTTCTGGAGCACAAATCTTCAGTCCTATTACAGGAATGGTGTCAGGGCCCATTGCCTTTGTCTTATCTATAGTGTCCAGCTGTTTCTTCATAACACGGGCAGAAAATCGAATTGTTTGAACACTACCATCTGTGATTCTGTGGGAAACATGATGAGTGTGAGTTGGATCATCCACTCAACACGTCTGGCTGAGGATAGTGCAGACACCACATCCTTGACATTTTTCATTGACGCACAGAGCTGTTCCGATATTTAGGATGAGGATACTCTCCTCCAATAAATTGTTTAACAGATCATCGACATTTATGTTTGCATTGGGCAGGACGACAGAGCTTAGACCTGATCTGTTAGTCTTGGGATCATTTCCCCTCTCCATCAGTCATTAGTTCTGCTGGTCAGAATGTAACCAGTTAAGTGTGGAAGCTTTAATGGGTTGTCAACAGGTTTAGTTCCATGTGATTCCGACCCTGGCATGTTCACCCACACTCATCACTGAACCATGATCGGCTTGATGGTAATGGTAGACTGATGAATTATCGTCGGGAAAATGTTACAGATTAGTCGTTGAATATTATTCTGTTTCTGCTGCTACTGCTGTGGTCTACAGCATCAACAGATAACCCAGTTTGAGTTGCAATATCTACAATTCAATTCTATTGACTGGCCGCCAGTTCACACCGAGACCCATTCACCCAGGTTAGGTATTCTGTACCTAACCTGGTTTCTGATGCGGTAACATTTGCATTTTCATATTCTCATTCTGCTGAGGGCCTCTCCCTGGTGTCACGCCTCTATCCATTTAAAATAATAATCTAAATCGTTTCTCTTCCATAATGTCAGCTTCTGCATTTGAAGTGAATGTGTTTCCCTCTGTTTTTCCCCCTGACCATGATTAAGAGCTCTGCAGTGTCAGTGATGCCAGACTTATGTAGTTTCAGAGTCAAGGCACTTGTGCACCATGCGTTATTGTTCGGGTCCCAGTGTACGGCGCTCCATGTTGGACAGGATGTTTGAGCATCTTTGACATACTTCTTTGCAAATTTTCCAAAAATAGAAATTGCTGAAGAAATTGCTGAAGATGTTGCAGCATCTTCTGGAATGAATGCAGTATTAAACTTTCAGGTCCAGTGACCCTCTACAAAGCTCTCAGTTTCTCAAGCAATTTTGGTATTTTTATTATCAGTATCCATAGTTATTTGTTTTGTGAAAATTTGTTCTGTACCTATTCATTTCTGGAGAAACTCAGCAGGTCTGTCAGCATCTGCAGAGACAGAGAAACGGCGTTAGCATTTCAAGCCCAGTGTGACACTTTTTCACAACTGAAAAGCATTGGAAACTTGGCTTTTAAATACCTTAGGAGAAAGTGAGGACTGCAGATGCTGGAGATCAGAGCTGAAAATGTGTTGCTGGAAAAACGCAGCAGGTCAGGCAGCATCCAAGGAAAAGGAGAATCGACGTTTTGGGCATGAGCCCTTCTTCAGGAATGACCCTGAGGATACCTTGCCAGAGCTGGGAGATTGGTGACAGGGAAAAGAGGGCGTGGCAAAGATAAACCGGCTTTTAGCAGTGGTGAACGAGAAGATGATATAAAATGGGTTTAAATTAACGTGTGAATGGGGAAAGGGGTTCACTCTATTGAGTGCAAGATAAAGAAGACAAAATCACACAAGTTCATAAGGAGGTCAGGAGGGAGAATGTTGACTATTGTGGCATTATAAAGATCTGGCCATAAATACGTTTTTGCTGTCGAGGTCATCACCTCCTTTAGGCAAAGGATATCAGGTGCATGAATTCTTATTGGCACGAGTAAGCGTTTCATGCTGCCTTTGTATTGTAAGAGGGAGAAAAAAACAAATCACAGTATTAAGTTTGGGATAAGTATTGTTCCCCTGTCATGTTTATTATAGTTTCATATTTGCAGTATTTATCTTTAAGTGCTTGTTCTTGAAGTTAGTATTTGATGGAGTGTAGAAGGTTGAGGAAAGACATTATAGAAGTTTCTGAAATCATGAGCGGTATGGATAGGGTAAATAGCCAAGGTCTTTTCCAAGGGATGGGGGAGTTCAGACATAGTAGGCATTGGTTTAAGATGAAAGAGGGAAAATTTACAAGGGACGCATGGGCAGTGTTTTTACACTGAGGGTGGTGTGGGTATGGAATGAAATGCCAGAGGAAGAGTGGTAGATGCATATACAGCTAAAACATTTAAAACTCATTTGGACAAACATATGGATGGTAAACATTTAGAGACATATGGGCCAAATGAAAGCAGATGGGACTAGCTTAATTTGGAAAACCTGGATAACATGGACATTGAGAAAAGTTTCATGCAGGTTCACAGTGTTTTTTTGTGAAAGGGAAATTATATTTTGCCCTGTAAAATCATGCAAAGTATTTCTGGAGATGCCTGAGAATGTAACAAGCGGACTTGATAAAGGGCATCTGTTAGACTCCAGGCTTTCCAGAGTTTTTCCACAAGGTATTACAAAATAAAAGTTCTTACATAAGACAGAAGCTCATAGGATGATAGAGAATGTATTAACATGGGATGATGATTGCTTAACATATAGAAATCGGAGAGTCAGGATTAATGGATCTTCATGATAAAGGTGTATCTGCTGCAGGACCACAGCTATCAGTCCGATGGCATCAGTTATTTACACTCTATACTGATAGTCTGAAGGAGGGAGCTGAGTACAATATACATCCGAGTTTGAGGATGACACTGAGAATCAAAAGGCAGGCTGTTATTTAATGGAAGGACTTCCAGAAAAAGAACAGTACAAAGGGATTGGAGTGTTCCTGTGTATGAAACATAAAGTCAGAATGCTGGTGCAGCAAGTAACTAGGTTGGTTCATTAGCCAGCTTCCAGGGATGAAAGGGTTGTGTTATTTGAGATTCTCTAAAATGGTGAGGCGATTATTCATTCGGGTTTAAATGAATGAGGAGTGATACTACTGAAAAATACAAGACACAGAAGTGAATTGAGAAGGTAGATGTTGAGAAGTTGTTACCATTCCTGAGTGGAGTCTCGAACTCGAGGACATAGATACTGAATATGGAACATCGATTTCATTCTGAGATGCAAAGTGATGTCTTCTCTCAGAAGGTAGAGAATGGCTGGAATTCCCTAACCCAGAGAAGTGTGGAGGGATACAAGGAGTAGGCAAGAAAATGGAGTTGGACTTGGAGCAGATCAGCCATGTTAGTATTAAATGACAGGGCAATCTTGAGGGGCCGAATAGCCTACTCTTGTTCCTTTTTATTAATTTCACATGTTATTCTTTTGCAAAGTGACTGGTTATTTTAACTGAAGTTGTGTTGTGTAATGCTACATTCGGGTGAGCAGATGATTTGTATGAGTTAACGCTGGGTGGGGTATGGGGGCTATATTCACAGTAAATTTGGGTCTGTAACACGACCTACATCTGGAGCAGAAGTTGCGGAGAGGGGAAGCCTGGAAACAGAGACTGGGGGTGAGTGTCACTTCCTGACCCAGCCTGGACTTTCCAAGTACATTTCCAAAACTGCACCTAACCATCGGAGTGGCCTTGATCTGCCCCTGTGTAGCAGGTCTGAAGGGCTGAATAGAACATCAGAACATGGGGCTGAGGGATACGAGTGGGCCATTCGGCCCTTTGACACTACTCCACCGGTAAATAAAGTCGTGGTTCATCTCATTGTTGTCCCAGCTGCACGTTTCTCTCCATGCACCATTATCCCTGATTCACCTGTCTATGTAAAATCAGACGAAGCTAGCCTCGAAATAATATAAAGATTCAGACACCCCAAACTTCTGGGAAAGAGAATTCCCACTTGAATGAATTCCCACTTTGTGATTTTTTTTCTCAGTTGTTCTCCAGTTGTGACTGAGGATGGAGGGTGTCACTCTTTCCTTTTCTAGTCCCACTAGAAAAGGAAAGACTCCAGGCTTTCCAGTGTTTTTCCACAAGGTATTACAAAATAAAAGTTCTTATACAAGACAGAAGCTCATAGGATGATATAGAATGTATTAACATGGGATGATGACTGCTTAACATATAGAAATCGGAGAGTCAGGATTAATGGATCTTCATGATAAAGGTGTATCTGCTGCAGGACCACAGCTATCAGTCCGATGGCATCAGTTATTTACACTCTATACTGATAGTCTGAAGGAGGGAGCTGAGTACAATATACATCCGAGTTTGAGGATGACACTGAGAATCAAAAGGCAGGCTGTTATTTAATGGAAGGACTTCCAGAAAAAGAACAGTACAAAGGGATTGGAGTGTTCCTGTGTATGAAACATAAAGTCAGAATGCTGGTGCAGCAAGTAACTAGGTTGGTTCATTAGCCAGCTTCCAGGGATGAAAGGGTTATGTTATTTGAGAATCTCTAAAATATTGAGGCGCTTATTCATTCGGTTTTAAATAAATGAGGAGTGATACTGCTGAAAAATCAAGACACAGAAGTGAATTGAGAAGGTAGATGTTGAGAAGTTGTTGCCATTCCTGAGTGGAGTCTCGAACTCGAGGACATAGATACTGAATATGGAACATCGATTTCATTCTGAGATGCAAAGTGATGTCTTCTCTCAGAAGGTAGGGAATGGCTGGAATTCCCTAACCCAGAGAAGTGTGGAGGGATACAAGGAGTCGGCAAGAAAATGGAGTTAGACTTGGAGTAGATCAGCCATTAAATGACAGGGCAATCCTGAGGGGCCGAATAGCCTCCTCTTGTTCCTATTTATTAATTTCACATGTTATTCTTTTGCAAAGTGACTGGTTATTTTACCTGAAGTTGTGTTGTGTAATGCTACATTCGGGTGAGCAGATGATTTGTATGAGTTAACGCTGGGTGGGGTATGGGGGCTATATTCACAGTAAATTTGGGTCTGTAACACGACCTACATCTGGAGCAGAAGTTGCGGAGAGGGGAAGCCTGGAAACAGAGACTGGGGGTGAGTGTCACTTCCTGACCCAGCCTGGACTTTCCAAGTACATTTCCAAAACTGCACCTAACCATCGGAGTGGCCTTGATCTGCCCCTGTGTAGCAGGTCTGAAGGGCTGAATAGAACATCAGAACATGGGGCTGAGGGACACAAGTGGGCCGTTCGGCCCTTTGATACTACTCCACCGGTAAATAAAGTCGTGGCTCATCTCATTGTTGTCCTAGCTGCATGTTTCTCTCCGTGCACCATTATCCCTGATTCACCTGTCTATGGAAAATCAGACGAAGCTAGCCTCGATATAATATAAAGATTCAGCCATCCCAAACTTCTGGGAAAGAGAATTCCCACTTGACTGAATTCCCACTTTGTGATTTTTTTCTCACTCCAGTTGTGACTGAGGATGGAGGGTGTCACTCTTTCCTTTCCTAGTCCCACACTTTAACTGCTCACAACAAATTTTAAATGTAACCAGGTTTGTAATATGGCCGATGATAAAGGTCTCAGACTGGGTCAGTTTCAGTGATAAGAAGAAGTCAGGCAGATTTCTTTAGTCAGCCACAAGTTACTAACAGAACTAACGGAGGAGTATGGTGGATCTGTGGGTGGCACTGCTTCCTCACGTCACCAAGGAGCTGGGTTCAATTCCAACCTCGGGCGACCCTCGATGTGGAGTTTGAACATTCTCCCAGTGTCTGTGTGGGTTTCCGCCAAGTGCTCCAGTTTCCTGCCACAGTCCAAATATGTGCAGTTTAAAAAGGATTGTCCATAGTGCCCAGGGATGCGTAGGTTAGGTGGGTTAGTTATGGGAAATGCAGGGTTACATGGATAAGATTGGGGGAGCACGTCCAGGTGCTGTTTGGTGGGTGAGTGTGGACTTAATGAACGGAATGCCCTGCCTCCACACTGTAGAGATCCTTTGACAATGACAATACATTTGGACTATACAAACACCCAGTGGGTACATACCTAATCCACTCTTATCAAGGTCTTGTATGTTTCATTCTCATTCCAAGAGTAACCTTTTAAAGCTTCATAATATAAGCCCTTCATCCCAGGAATACGTGAAATGAAATATCTCTGAACTGCTTCCAATTTAATTATACCCGTTCTAAGATAAGGAGACACAATAAGCTAATCTCACTCTCAGATCATAATGTTTATAATTATTTTCTCAAAGTGCTGTGAGTCTTTGGAACACTTTACTCCACAGAGCATTGGAGGCAGAGATACTGGATATTTTTGAGGCACAGACGGTAGGTTAATAAATAACAACAGAGTTAAGGATTGGGCAGCAATGTGGAGTGTAAGTGTGTGTGGGGGGGGGGGGTGGGGGTTGGGGGGGGGGAAGTAGACAGTGTTATCAGATAACAGGGCTTCAGAGCCTCCAGGAATATAATACAAAATGAAATGATCATATCTATAAAATGTTAAGGGGGAATACTAGATGACGGCGATCCAGAAGGTCTGCTTATTCGGCTTTGCATCAATGCACGGGCAAAGTGGTTCTCTAACCCACCCCATCCCAGCCATTTACTTAAAATTCAAAACTAAAAGAGCAATAGAATCTTTACGAATCCCGATTGGTCAAAGGGAAATGACAAAACACGGGAAAGGATCGAGTAGGTCCCAACACGCGGTGCACCCGCCAGAAGCATCGAGCATGCCTGAGGCTGTAGCTGCAACCCACTCTGCTCGTTCCATGGACCCAGTTCCTCACCAGGCCTTGGTCACTGAGTTCACCAAGTTATGTGAAATGATTGAAGCCATGATTGAAGAACAGTTCATCAGTGGCTAAAGCTGCTCTCAGCCGTGCTGCAAAAACATGAGCAGCAACTTGACAGTTTTGAAAACAGAACAGACGATGCCAAGCGCCGAACTGCAGCGATAGAGACCGTGATCGATTCCTCTCGGGAGAGGATCCTCGCCCTTGAAAAACAGGTCCATACCTTAACTGAACAAGATGACGACCTCGAGAACAGGGGTAGGATGAAGAATATTCACATCGTCGGATGAAGAATATTCACATCGTCGGTTTGCTGGAGCGGACAGAAGGTGGTCAGCCAGTGAGTTTTTTCAAGAACTGGCTGCAGCGATTCCATCACTTCGAAACTGAGGAGGGACGTTTGAAGAGTGAGACAATTCATCGGGTTACGGCGCGGAAGTCAGACTCAGACCAACGCCTTCACCCTGTCCTTGCGCGATTACATAGTTATGGGGACAAACAAAGACTGATGGAAGCTTTCAGAACCCAGGGGAAAGATCCGATCGGTTTAATTCACGAGAGCGCCCGGATTATGTTCTTTCAGGACTTTTCAGCGGCGGTGATTCAGGAAAGAAAATCTTTTGATGAGATCAAAAGAAGATTAAGGGAACTCTGGATTCAGTATCCCTTACGGTAGCCAGCGGTGCTGTGTATTGCTTTGAATGGATCCATGAACTCGTCTGACTCTCCAGAGAAATGAAAAACTTTGTGGACATTTTAAAGTAAGCTGGATATTTAGATAATCATGTTTCTCCTTAAAGAAATTCTGTTGGATTTTTCTGGTAATAACCTGTGTTAAATTATAGTCGGGGATGTGTAGAGTACTCATTTTTACCTTCTACATTAGTATTACTACTCTTTTTCTCTTTTAATGGTTGTGTCTGGGGTGCAGCTCAAGCTGGAAGGAGTTACAAAGGTAGTTGTGATGACTAAGTGCCGACCGAAGGGCAGTTCAAGCCTGATTTTTGTTGTTAATTGCACAGGATTTCAGATTGGTAGCGGGCAGAAGATAAAGTTTTAAGATATGTAAGCGTCCCCAGTTGGCGAGGGGTGGGGTCCGGGGGAGGTAAATTCCCCTTTCGAGTGCCATTGGAACTTTGGATTTTATTTCATTCTTTGTTTTTTTTATGTGTTTAGCTTTGGAAAATTTTGTGAGATCCTTAGTTGTAGTAGTTTTAGTGTGTACAGTTTTTAGGCTCCATGAGCTTTTTTATTAATGATCAGCGATGTGTAATTCGATGTGACACTCTAGAGTTGAAATGTTGCTACAGTGTGTTATGGATAATGATGTGCTTAAATGGTATACCTGGAACATTAAGGGGAGACATCTGCCAGTCAAAAGGAAAAATGTACTTTCTCGTCTTAAAACAGAGAGGATGGATGTTGTCCTATTTCAGGAGATGCACCATGATGACAAGGAACATTTGAGTTACAGCAGGGCGGGTTTGAGAAGCCATAGTAGTTAGTAGAGTCTTCCATTTAAATTACTATATTGTATTAGACACTCACGGATAGATCATCATTCCGAAAGTCTTGAACTATGGGAAATAATACAGTATTTTGAGTGTTTCTTGCCCTCCGCCATCCCCCCGGCGCACCCTCTTAAAATCTTGGTAGGTGCACTTTTCAAAGTAAGTTATCTTGCATCGTGGCAAATTATTGTAGAAGAGGATTTCAACTGTCTTATGTCCAAAGGTCCCCCAATTCCCTCGTTATAATGTAAACAATTAGTGAATTTGTGTGTAGAACTAGAGCTGGTGGATGCCTGGAGGCAGATCTACCTCACAAGTAGGGATTTTGTTTTCTTCTTTAACCTGCACAAATGCCACAAGCGATGGTCTCTTCTCCATCCCTGCAAAAATCTTAGACACGGTGGCATCCTACATAATTGGGAATATTACCCCAAAATACCTGCCCCAGAAGTGGGATAGAAGTAACATAAGATTATGTTGTATGCAGATGAGGGTCTTATGTTTTTGTCAAATCCCACAATTTCGGCAGCTCATGTGATGTAATGCATTAATTCATTGTCGCCTTTTCGGACTATAAGATTAATTTTACAAAGTTTGTGGCCATGCCTATGGGAGGTTTTAGGGAAATACCTGATATTGAAAGCAAATCCTGGTTTCCTTTTAAAAGGTCATGGGAGTGAGGTTTTCTCTATTTTGGTATATTGATTACATCAGTCTTTGATCATTTATTTAACGTGAACTATGTATATTTGTTTGACAAAATTATACAAGAATTTTCAGTTATTTGAGTTGTGTTGTTATTGGGTTATTATAATATCAGAAATCTCTTTATAAATAAAAATATTTTTGAAATTAAAATGCTAACGTTAATAGAATAGTGTCCCAAAAGAAGCTCATTAGAGAGACCACTCATGGTGGTTTATCCTGAGGATCACCGAACCTCGGGAGATGGGGTGAGGTTGAGAGACTGTCCCCGTCATGGTAACCTCTGTCAGGTGTGAGGAACTGAACCTGCGCTGTTGGCCTCCCTCTGTATCACAAACCAGCCGTCTGTCCAACTGATTGGGAGTCTGCGTAACTGTTACACACAGAAACAGTCACTGCCATTTTCCTGAAACTGGGAACTATTTGGAACATTATCTGGAACATTCCATAATCAGCATTCTCCAGAGTATTCTATAACTGTGTGGGAGGTATTGCAAATACGAGAGAGAGAGAGAGAAAGAGAGAGAGATGGGGGTTGCATGCTGTAGTAAGAGTGGGGGACCATGAGCCTTGTTCGGAGGTAGTTGCAATCACAGATATACAGTGAGTGTGAGGGAGCAGAGAGATACGTTGCCACTTATCCTGACAGTGCGGGGAAGATTATTGATGCTTGTCCTGTATTACTGGACATTTTTTCAGACCTCAGATACAGGTGGGTGGTGAAATCAGACTTGGTGGGTCTGAATGGTGTGGCACCCTCTGGAGAGGGAATGGTCCACCTCTGTAGTAGCCCATCCACTACGCCCACCGTGCTCCATCAACAAACCATGGTGTAATTGCCCCTTATCTGCCAATCTGCCATTTCCCTGCCTTTGCTCTGTATCCATCTAATCCTTTCCTATCTGTGTATTTGTTAAAATGCCTATTCAATGCTGTTAGTGTACCCACTTTAACCACTTCCACTGGTAGCTCAGTCCAAATGCGTACCACACTCTGTGTAAAAAAAGTTGACCCTCAGGTACCGTTTTATTTTATTTTTCCTCTCCAAACATTAACGGATGTCCTCTCGTCTTCGATTCCCCAACCTTGCAAAAAAAATTGAAATATTCACCCCATGCACGCCTCTCGTGATTTGACAAGATCGAAGCTTCCTCAGTTTTCTACTCTGTAAAGCAATAAGCAAAAACTCCCTCAGTTTTCTACTCTGTAAAGCAATAAGTTCTAACCTGTCCAACCTCTGCGTATAACTCAGACCCTTTCACCCAGGAAACATCTTTGTAAATTTCTTCTACATTCTTTCTTGTTCAATAATATCCTTTCCAGAGCAAGGAGAACAAAACTGAACACAGTACTCCAACTGCAGCCTTACCAACATCCTGTACAACTGCATCATAACGTCCCAACTTCTATACACAATGCCCTGATGAAAAGCCTGTGTGCCAACAGCCTTCTTTGCTGTCCTGTGTATCTGTGACACAAATTTCAAACAACCGTGCACCTAATTCCTAAGTCTTTTTTTTCCCACTGCACTCCTTAAGACCCTCTCATTCATCATTAAAATTCTACCTGGATTTCACTTTCGAAAATGCAAGACGTCACACTTATCTATATTAAACTCCATTTGTTAATTCTCAGCCCACGTCACCAGCTGATCAAAGTACTGCTGCAATTTCTGATAACGTTCCTCACTGTAAACGATGCCTCCTACTTTAGTGTCATCTGCAAACTTACTTACCTTGCGTTGTGCCCTCTCGTCCAATCATTGACAAAGATAACAAACAGTAATCGGCCCCGCACCGACCCCTGAGGCACTCCACTAGTCACAGGCTTCCAGTCCAACAAGCATACCTCCACCATAGCCATTTGCTTCCAAACGTCAAGCCAATTGTATTGCCAATTTGCCAGTTCACCTTGGATTCCATGCAATTAACCTTCTAGAGCGGCCGACAATGTGGAACCTTATTAAAGGCCTTACTGAAATCCATATAGACTATGTCCACCACCCTTCTCTCGTCAACCTTCCTGGTCACTTCCTCAAAAATCCCTAACAACATTTGTAAGGCACGATCCGCCACGCGTAAAGCCATGCTGACTGCTCCAAGTCAAACTCTGCTTTTCCAATGCATGTACATCTTATCTATCAGAACCCTCTCAAGTGGTTTAGCGAAAACAGGTGTGACGCATAACTGGTCTATATTTCCCAGGCTTTTCTTTGCAGTCGTTCTTTAATAAGGGCACAACATTTGCTACTGCCCAGTCTTCTGAGACATTGGCCCCTAAACTTTATCTTTCTAATATGTCCAACAGCACCTCTACTGTGATATGGACAGTACCATGTTATGACAATTAACCTCCTAAAGGTTGCAGGTCTTCATGTCTTTCTTCATGGTAAACACAGAGGGGAAATTGAGGACCTCACCCATCTCTTCAGGTTTTACACATGCATGCCTATTTTGGATTTTAAGGCATCCTATTCTCTCTCTAGTTGTTCTTTTTTTTACTATACTGAACTTGGATTCACCCTGTTCTTCTTAGCCAAGGCTATCTCATACCCCCTTTTCTCCTTGCTGATTTCCTTTTTCAGGAAACATCTCTATCCCTTGTATACCTCCAGGGATTCCTTTGATACAAGCTGCCTGAACCTGAGCCACGCCTTCTTTTTTGTGGTCAGAGCCTCAATATCTCTTGAAATTCAGGGTTCTCTCTTCCAGTCTCACTTTACCTTCACCCTCACAGGAAAATGGAAACCTTGAACTAGAGCTATCTCACTTTTAAAGCCATCCCACTTGCCCGAGATTCTTTTACCTCGGAACAAACTACTCCAATCATCCCCTGCAAACCCTGTCTAATTCCAACAATATAAGCCTTGCCCCAATTTAGAACTTGAATCGGTGGACCAATTTTGTCCCTCCCATAACTATTTTAAAATTAATACAACTCTAATCACTTTTCCCAAAATACTCATCCTCTTTATCTCCTTCACCTATCCTGACTTATTTCCCAACAGTAGGTCGGATTTGTCCCTTCCCGAGTAGGATACACTATATATTGCTTGTAGAAAGTTTCCTGAACACACTTAACAAATTACGTTCCTTCTAAGTTCTTAACCATCTGCAAGTCCCAGTCTATGTTAGGAAAATTAAAATCACCTATTATGACAACCCTATTGTTCCCGCAAGTCTCCCCAGTCTCCCTGTATATTTCTTCCTCTAATTCCCTTTGTTAATTTGGAGGCTTATAGTGCAACCACTATAACATTACCATCCCCCTCTCACTACTTTGCACCATTCACGGAACCTCATTGGATATTATCTCAGTGATTTCAACTTTAAATACTGGTGAGATACTCGTCTTAATCAGAACTATTTATATTTAAACTGTTTCCACTTGCATCTCTCCCTCGCAGCGATTTTCGATTCCACGGCACCTCTTGTCAAGGCACAGTGGAGATATGGGGCTGTAACTGGATTGTAGCTGCACATCCTGTCACTTCCAGCATTGGCTGCAAGGTTCCCCACACTGAGCAGTGATCTAACAGTGTTACCGAACAATGCAACAGCCTGGGTTTATATAAGAACGAATCAGTGCGGTCTGCACAGATCCCCACGCTGGACATTTAGCCCAGGATTATCGATCAAGCATTGGTGTGGGCTGCACAGAGTTCCATTCTGGATATTGCTGAGATGCATTCAGCAGTACGATAGCTGGATCTACACAGTGCTCCATCCTGAAGGTATAATGGATGGGCTGCTTATGTGAGTTTGATTGCGAATGTGAGAGAACTAAACATCTGACAATACCTTTATTTTGTGCTTTCATTCTTGTGATTGGACCCTTCAAATCTTGACTTATCTGGTTCGACCCATCCTTCTGGATAAGTCATGATGACTGTTGTTACAGCAACTGAATCTGCAACATGAAAAACAAATGGAGCAGAGGCTGTAGAGAGGGGAGTCTCCGTAAAATGGAATGAGGAAATCACAATCAGATCAGCCGTGGTCTTAGTGAATGGTGGGGCAGGATTGAATGGACCACGAATGCAACATTGTTCCAAGCAAACTCCCCTTCTCTCCCAGTGTCCCATACTGGTGGGGAGTGAGTCACCTCCTCCTGTTCTTGCGTAACAGGTTCGTCGGGCCTCACTAGCCTCAAGATTTCCCCGTGTCCCAGTCTCGAGCAATTGAATGACCGCCTTCTGTTCCTGTGTCCCAGTCTCGAACAGTTGAATGACTGCCTCCTGTTCCTGTGTCCCAGTTTCGAGCAGTTGAATGACTGCCTCCTAATCGAAGTTTTGTGAAAATATATGTCCTCCACCTGCTCCAGAGTAACAGGCTCCAATAATTCTGTGCTCAACTGCTGCTCCTGTGGAATGGAATTGAGGGACTGAATGGGCTCTTCACATTCTTTCCAGCTTTTCTTGACTAAAAGCCTTTCTCCTGTTTCTGTAAAACACCATCAAAAATGATGTATTTTTGTATTTGACGCCCAGTAATTGAGAAAACAAGCCGACTGACAGAATCCAGAAGCTGAATAGCCCCCCCCCCCCCCCCCCCCCCTGTTCCCATGTTGAACACTCAAGAGTCAATAGGCTCTCAGAGATGTACAGCACGGAAATACATCCTTCGGTATGGTCATCTATACTCACCAAATATCCTAAATTAATCTCGTCCCCCTTGCCAGCAGTAGGCCCATCTCCCTCTAAACACTTCCCATGCATGTATCCATCCAAATACCTTTTAAAAGGTGTAACTGTATCTGCCTCCAACACCTCTTTTGGCTGTTCAATCCATACACACAGCAGTCTCTGTGTGAAAATGTTGTCCTGAAGTCCCTTTTTAAATCTTTCTCCTCTCAGCTCTAACCTTTGTCTTCTATATTTGGACTCGTCTATCCTGGGAAAAGACATTGACTGTTTACCTTATCTATGTCCCTCATGATTTTAAAAACCTCTTTAAGGACCACCCTCAGCCTCAACACTTGAAAGTAGTCGAGCCTATTCAAACTCTCCCTGTAAAACTAACCCTCCAACACCTGCAACATTCTTTTAAATCTCTTCTGCATCTTTCCAAGTTTGACAACATCTTTCCGACAGGAGGGAGACCAGTATTAAAGGCAATATTACAAAAGTGGCCAAACCAATGTCCAGTACAGATGCAACACGTCATGCAAATGCTTAGACTCAAAGCACGCATCAATAAATGGAAGAAAATCGAGAAATTTCTTCACTATGCTGTCTAACTGTGACGGCACTTCCAAGGAACTGAGAACCTGCACCACAAGGTGTCTCACAGGACAGCGATCTGGGCGTAATTCCATCCTTGAATGGCTGGCTGTGTGGAGTTTGTACATTCTCCCCGTGTCTTTGTGAGTTTCCTCCGGGTGTTATGTTTTCCTCCGACAGTATAATGATATACAGGTAAGGGTAGATTGGCTATCCTAAATTGTGCATAGTACCATTGGAAGTGTGGGCGGGATGGATTAGCCATGGGAAATGCAGGCTCAGAGGGATAGGGTAGGGGTTTGTCCAGTGGGATACTGTTTAGAGGTTCGCTGTGGCCTCGATGGGCCGAATAGGCTGTTTCCTCACTGTAGGGATTCGATAGGGGGACTTTAACTTTCCTGATATTGATTGGGAAAGCTATAGCTCAAGTTCGTTAGATGGGTCAGTGTTTGTTCAATGTGTGCAGGAGAGTTTCCTGACACAATATGTAGACAGGCCAACAAGAGGTGAGGCCATACTGGATTTGGTTCTGGGTAACGAACCAGGCCAGGTGTTAGAATTAGAGGTAGGTGAGCACTTTGGGGATAGTGACCATAATTCGGTAATTTTTACACTTGTGATGGAGAGGGATAAGTGTGTACTACAGGGCAAGAATTATAGCTGGGGTAAGGGAAATTATGATGCGGTGAGGCATGACTTAGGATGTGTAGCTTGGAAAAGTAGACTCCAAGGCAAGAGTGTAAATGATAGGTGGAACTTGTTCAAGGGGCAACTATTGAGTGTCCTTGATAATTATGTACCTGTCAGGCAGGGAGGAAAGGGTCGTGCGAGGGAGCCGTGGTTTAATAAGGAATTGGAATCCCTTGTTAAATGGAAGAGGGCGGCCTATCTCAAGATGAGACATGAAGGTTCAATTGGGGCGATTGAGAGTTATAAGGTAGCCAGGAAGGATCTGAAGAGAGAGCTAAGAGCAGCAAGGAGGGGACATGAAAGGTCCTTAGTCGGTAGGATTAGGGAAAACCCTAAGGCTTTCTATAGGTATGTAAGGAATAAAAGAATGACTAGGGTAGGAATAGGTCCAGTCAAGGATAGTAGGGGGAAGTTGCGTGTGGAGGCAGAAGAGATTGCGGAGACACTGAATGAATACTTTTCTTCAGTATTCACACAGGAACAGGGCATTGTTGTCGATGAAAATACTGAGGCACAAATAAGTAGAATGGATGGCTTTGAGGTATGTAGAGAAGAGGTGTTGGAAATCCTGGAAAAGGTGAAAATAGATAAGTCCCCTGCGCCTGATGGCATTTATCCTAGGATTCTCTGGGAAGCAAGGGAGGAGATTGCAGAGCCATTGGCCTTGATTTTTATGTCCTCTTTGTCTACAGGAGTAGTCCCAGAAGACTGGAGGATAGCAAATGTGGTTCCCTTGTTCAAAAAGGGGAGTAGGGATAGCCCTAGTAACTATAGGCCGGTGAGTCTCACTTCTGTTGTGGGCAAAGTCTTAGAGAATTGTAAGGGATAGGATTTATGCACATCTGGATAGGAATAATGTGATCAAAGATAGTCAGCATGGTTTTGTGAAGGGCAAGTCGTGCCTCACAAACCTTATTGAATTCTTTGAAAAGGTGACGAAGGAGGTTGATGAGGGGAAAGCGGAAGATGTGGTATATATGGATTTTAGTAAGGCGTTTGATAAGGTACCCCATGGTAGGCTACTGCAGAAAATACGGAGATATGGCATTGAGGGTGAGTTGGAGGTTTGGATTAGGAATTGGCTGGATGGAAGAAGACAGAGGGTAGTAGTTGATGGCAAAGTTTCTTCATGGAGTGCCGTCACTAGCGGTGTTCCGCAAGGATCTGTTTTAGGACCATTGCTGTTTGTCATTT